>NW_006922224.1:258304-270063 GCF_000298275.1 Orycteropus afer afer | reverse complement strand
GAAGGAAGGTTGGGCAATCTACTTCCGTAGTGATACTGCCTCGGCAACCCAAGGAGGGGTTGCTATGAGTCGGGACCGACTTGAAGGCACATACAACAACAACAACAGGGACGGCCAAATGTTTGTTGTGTTGTTGTTATGTGCCACCGAGTCGGATCTGACTCATAGCAACCCCTTGTTGGGTTTCCGAGGCAGTATCACTATGTGGAAGTAGATTGCCCCATCTTCCTTCTGAGGAGTGGCTGGTGGGTTTGAACCGCCAGCCTTCTGCTTAGCAGTCAAGTGCCTTAAGCACTGTGCTATGAGAGCTCCTAGCCAAACATTAACAATCATTATTTCAGTAGTTGAATTAGAGGTGAAGTCGGATCTGACTTGAGGGCAGTGCGTTTGTTTTTTTTTTTTTTGGTTTATATTTTTTAAATAAAATATTTGCTTTGCTTTTCTTAGGGAAACAAGCAAATATTATTTCTTAAATTGTCAAACGATGGAAAACAATTATTAATTGCACATTTGATGAAAGCAATCAAGGAGTCTTCCTTATGTTTGTTTAAACATATGTCATTCCAATTTTTTTTTTTTTCAGATAATTTCAAGAACAAGTTAAGTCAGGAAAATGAAAATATAAACCATGCAGTGGTATTTTGTGTTAAATAGGGTTTAGCTCCTCCATGGAGATTATTTCTGCTGAAATGACGTTGCCAATTTTTTTCCCACCAACCACGGCAACCCCATGGATGTCAGAGTAGAACTGTGCTCCATAGAGTTTCAGGGGCTGATTCCTTAGAAGTCAATTGTCAGGCCTTTCTTCTGATGCACCTCTCGGGAGACTCGAGCCTGCAGCATTTTGCACCACTCAGGGAGTGAACTGAGAATAGAGATCTTTTTCCAGGAATTTTGCTGCAAAGGAGAATAAAGAAGTGGTGGACAGAAGTGGAATCGAGAGAGAGCTTTTTTACTTGGATGGTAGAATATTTGCTGATGGGAATGAAACAGTGAAAATTTGATGAGGAGAGGGGAAAATCACATTAGTGATTTTCTCACCCTGAGTAGGTGAGAAGGGGTGGGATCTTGTCAATTTAAATAAGTTTTTCATGTGTTGACATCATTAACTTTTGTTATATTTATTGCAAATAGTTTCCGTCTTGTGGCTTGCCTTTTGATTTATTTATGACCCATAGTGGTAGAATTCTTGCCTTTCACATATGAGACTTGGGCTCAATTTCCAGCCAGTGCCCTTATGCACAGCCATCAGCCATCTTGCTTGTTGTTATGATGCTAAACAGTTTTCAGTGGAGCTTCTAGACTAAGGTGGAGTAGGAAGAAAGGCCTGGTGATCTACTTCTGAAAACAGCCACTGAAAACCCTGATCCAGTCCACAGCCAATCGTGCAGATGGCACAGGGGTGAGTGGCATTTCCTTCCATTGCGCATGGGACTGCCATGAGGTGGAGCCAACTGATGGTAGCTAACAGCAACAACATTTTGACATTAAGAAATGGATAACTTTGGGTAGTCATGTCAAAATTTTTCCATTGTAATATTTCTATAACTTAAGTTTGTAAAATTCTTTGCCTCTCTAGAAATAAAATATCAGGTAAATACTCAGTTATATATTTTCAAAGTGATTATACAGTTTGAGTTTATTTTTTGGGAGGGGCAAGAGGGCATGAAATAGTGTATGGTTTGTTTTTACCCTGAACCTGATATTATAAAACTTTGCAGGGATTTAAATTTCCCTAATATATTATTCAAAAACCATCAACCTATTATTATAAAGACACTTGTTATATGCCGTCGAATCGAACCTGACTCATAGCAACCCCTCGTTGGGTTTCTGAGGCAGTATCACTACGGAAGTAGATTGCCCCATCTTCCTTCCGAGGAGTGGCTGGTGGCTTTGAACCACCAGCCTTCTGATTAGCAGTCAAGTGCCTTAGGCACTATGCTACCAGAGCTCCCATAAAGAGACTAGAAAAGTCAAATGAACTAAGCAGATACAATGTGGGAAATAGTGGTTTGCAAACATTTGGCCTTGAAAAGTCTGTCTTCATTTTAATCTGGACAGACTGGACATCCATCCACAAGGAGAGTGGAAGAATTATCTAGGAAGACAGTTTGATTGGTTGTTGTTGTTGTTATGTGCCGTCGAGTCAGCCCCGACTCATAGCGACCCCTCCTTGGGTTTCCGAGGCAGTATCACTACGGAAGTAGGATTGCCCAACCTTCCTTCCAAGGAGTGACTAGTGGGCTTGAACCGCCAGCCGTCTGGTTAGTTTGATTGGTAGACAGTAAGAAATAGGAAAGGGGTCACTGAGATTCAATGGTAGAAGGACTCCTTGTCTTTCACGTACGAGACTCTGGTTCGATTCCCAGCCCACACACCTCAAGCACAGCCACCGCCCGTCTGTCAGCAGAGGTTTACATGTTGTTAGGATTTGGAACAGATTTTAGCAGAGTTTCTAGACTAAGATGACTTAGGAAGAAAGGCCTGGTGATGTACTTCCATAATTAGCCAATAGACACCCTATAGATCATGATGGGCTGATCCACAATCAGTCGTGGGCATGGTATAGGACCATTATGCACGGGATCACTATGAGTCAGGGCAGCCAACAACAGTAGGTGTGATGAAGTTGGCATGCCACGGCCCATCCCCTCATTGTTTGGATGTTCTCGTCCCGTCACGTTTATGGCAGTGTGGGTAAACCCAGTGCCTTCTTTTGAGCTCAGAGAAATCCCTGGCATGTTCTTACATTTGGCACACACTATGCTTGTTCACTTTGTTTACCACATAAAGTAGCTGGCTTTAATAATTCAGATAAATTAAAAGTTCATTGTGAAAGTCTGACCATTAAAAAGAGAGAGGGACTTATATCTCACAATGAGAGGATATATTTTAGCTAAAAGCATCAGAAGAAATTACACAGGGAAAGTCCATAGTTGTGGCTCAAACAGATGTAAAACTTTTCCAGTAGTTAGAAACGGAGTTAAAATGCATGTAACAAAGTGGACAAATGTTAATAATATGCTTGGGTACAGATTCATAATACCTAGAAGTCAATAAAGACCCCAACAGATAAGTGGACAAAAGAAAGAAAACATAAAAGAAGAAATATAAAGAGCTAAAATATATATATATATATATATGGAAACAATGTTAACCATCACTAGTAATTTTAGAAGTTGCAAATTAAAACCAAATTTTTTTTACCTGTCACATTAACAAAGATAATTAAAATAATTGTCATCGTTAAACGTGCCATAAACACTCCACCCACTGCTGAAACTAGCGTAAATGGATGTATTTTCCTTGGAAAGGACTTTAGCAATATGTCATTAGAACTTTACATGTTTTAATACCTTGGATGACCGAGGAGCTGTGGTGACACATTGATGAAGTGTTCAGCTGCTAACCGATAGGTCGGCAGTTCAAACCCACTCACCGTCTCCTTGTGAGAGCGTCCCAGCTATCTGCTCCCATAAAGATTGTTGTTATAGTTAGGTGCCGGCAAGACGATTTCAAGTAGAACTGCTCCACAGTTACTCTACTACTCATCTGTCAGTTTGTTGCACTGTGGTGGCTGGTGTGTTGCTGTGAGGCTGGAAGCTATGCCACTGGTGTTTCAAACACCAGCAGGGTCACCCTGGTGGGCAGGTTTCAGCGGAGCTTCCAGACTAAGACAGAAGTGGTCATCCATTTCTCAAAGAATTGACCAGTGAAAACCTATGAACAGCAGTGAAACACTGTCTGATACATTACTGGAAAACTTCATGAATAGCCCTGAGACATTGTCTGATACAGTGCCGCAAGATGAGCCCTGAAATCAGAAGGCACTCAGTACAATGGAGTATTAGCACACAGTGGTGTTTATAGAATGCCGTAACTTGCAAGAGGAAACCCATTATTTTTACAATAAGCTTTTTCTTAATCTCATGGGAAGATACCCACTATGTCAGTGTTCAGTGAGCAATCTGGTGTAGGACTGTATGTAACATCCTTGTTATTATGAAAACACCCAGAATAAAAGGCAGAAACAAGCATGATGAAATGTGAGTAGTAGAGTTGCCTGAGGGTAATGAAATAAAGTGGGATTTTTGGCTTCTGCTTCCTATTTTTTTGGTACTTTCCAGTTTTTTTTTTTTTTTTTTTTTTTTACAATAAGCATTTGTCTTTAGAAGTTTTTAAGAAAAAAGTGACCTTGGAGAAAGCAATGTATACATATGATAAGGGCTTGGATTTACATAGCATCATCCTTTAGAGTATCGTCTACAAATCAAGTATGGGACGGATATGAGTTAGAAGTAAAGATTTATTTTGGAAGGATTGGGGAGCACAGTTTCTTCCAGAAGTGTCTTCCTTTCTTCAAAACAACAGCTATAACAACGAAAAGAAACTAGTTAAGTGAAAGAAGTCTTTTAGTTAACAATAAATTATAGATGTGTTGTATCTGAGCATTGAGCAGCAAGTTCCAACGGGTGTGTTTTCCTCTCATAGATGTCGTCTGCTACTGAAAGTGGAGATACAGCCCCAGGAAAACAAAATGAAGAAAAAACTTATAAAAAGGTGAGTGAGGGTTTAAGTTCCTCAGCTGAGGCAGAAGAATACTGTTTTATTCTTTGGAATGTGAATATTGTCACAGGCCTTTTCCTTCCTGCAAAGCAAGTTTGTTGAAATTTCTGTCTTAGTTTTTCCTATGGCTACTGTAACAAATTACTGCAAACTTGGTGGCTTAAACCAGCCAGATTGATTGTCTTACAATTCTGGAGGATAGATGTCTGGCACAGTGTCACTGGCCTAAGATCAAGTTGTCGAGAGGGCTATGTTTGTTCTGGAGGCTCTAGGGGAGAGGCCGTTCCTTGTCTTTCTCCTTCATGCAGATAAACAAAAATCAGGTAAACCAACAAGTCAGTTCCGACACATGAGACGACCGACCCCGTGTGTGAGAGAACTGTACTCCATGGGGTTTTTAAAGGCTGATTTTTTGGAAGTAGGTCACCAGGCCTTGTGTCTGAGGTGCCTCTGGGTGGACTCAAACACCCAGCTTTTTAATTAGCAGCTGAGCACATTGACTAAGTGCACCATCCAGGAACTCCGTCACGCAAACAGATGCACTTTACCAAAACGGGGTCACACAGTAATGCTGTTTGGAACACTTCTCTATACCTTTAGATAGTCTTCTTCCACGACAAGTACTGATAATGACTGTGAGGGAGAACCTACCCCAACTGACATCCCCCACCCCAGAGCATGGTGGTGACTGCAAGTGTGATCTCCGCACCTTGGAAGCAGAACAAGGACCTGCCGTGGGAGTGCTGTACTCCTCCACAAGCCATTTCCTTCCTCTTCCAGCTCCTGGAGGCCTTCTGAATTCCTTACTCAAGGCTCCCTGCCATCTTCAAAGCCAGTAAGGACCAGCCAAATCTTTCTCTCTGGCACTTTGAAGGACCTTGTGATCACAGTGAGCCTTGGGTAATCCTGGATAATCTCCTTACTCACGCTTTAGCTGCTCTCTGTTCAAGAACAAGTTTCAGAGTCTCTTCTGACATCTCTCTCTTTTTTTATTTCTCCTTTATTTTCCTTTTTGTCTTTTTAATGACCTTTTGCTTTCTTTATGTATGATGTCTTTGATGTCACCCTACAACTCATGTGGTCTTTGGTTGTTAGTGTTCAGTGCATCAAATCTATTATTGATATGTTCCCTACATTCATGTGGGACATACTCAAGGTCGTGGACTTACTTTAATTTTCTTCAGCTTCACCTTGAACTGGCATATGAGCAATTGATGGTCTGTTTTGTAGTCGGCCTTGTCCTGACTGATAATACTGAGCTTTTCCATTATCTCTTTCTGCAGATATAGTCAATTTGATTCCTGTGTATTCCATTTGGTGAAGTCTGTGTGTGTAGCCTGTTTATGTTTATGTCTATGTCTATGTGTTTATCTGTTTATGTTGTTGAAAAAAGGCATTTCCAGTGACTAGGTCGTTGTTGTTGTTGTTATGTGCCATTGAGTTGGACCCGACTCATAACGACCCCTTCTTGGGATTCCGAGACAGTATCACTATGGAAGTAGATTGCCCAACCTTTCTTCCGAGGAGTGGCTGGTGGGTTTGAACCACCAGCCTTCTGGTTAGCAGTTAAGTGCCTTAGCCACTATGCTACCAGAGTCGTTAGCCTTACAAAATTCTATCATGAGATCTCTGACATCATTTCTTTCAACAGGGCCAGCCATATTTTCCAACTATTTTTTCGCATTCCAGTCACCAGTAATTGTTAATAAATCTTGGTTGCATGGTTGGTAAATTTCAGACTCCAGAAGTTGGTAAAAATCTTCAGTTTCATCTTCTTTGGCTTTAGTGGTTGGTACGTAAATTTGAATAATCATCATCTTCCTTATAGGCATTGATATTATCCTGTCACTGAAAGCATTGTGTTTCATGACAGATCTTGAAATGTTCTTTTTGACAATGAACAAGAAGCTGTTCCTTTTCAATTTGCCATTCCTGGCATAATCCATATTAATGTCTATGAAAAATGGCTGGATACCAGTCCATTTAAGCTCACTAATGCCTAGGATATGAAGAAATGATGAAATAAAAGTGCTGAACAGAAGATTTCAAAAGGCAGCTCGAGAGGACAAAATAAAGTATTAGAATGAAATGGGCAAAGACCTAGAGTTAGAAAAGCAAAAGGGAAGAAAACACTTGGCATTTCTCAAGCTTAAGAACTGTGGGAAAAACACTCAAGCTTCCATTTGCAGTATTAAAAGATTCTGTGGGCTAAACATTGGATGACACAGGAAGCATCGAAAGATGGAAGGAACACACAGAGTCACTGTAGCAAAAAGAATTGATGTTCAGCCTTTTCAGGAGATAGCAAGTGATCAGAAATGGATGATATTGAAGGAAGAAGTCCAAGCTGCATTGAAGGCACTGGTGAAAAGCAAGGCTCCAGGAATTGACAGAATACCAGTTGAGATGTGTCAACAAATGGATGGCAATTCTGGGCACTCACTTGTCTATGCCAAGATATTTAGAAGATAGCTACCCGGCCAACCAACTGGAAGAGATCCATTTACATATCTATTGCAAAGAATGTTGATCAGTTTGGCAGACTTAACAGGAGGCAAAGTTAGGATAACTTCTTAGCCACAAACAAGCACCTTGAGGGAGTGAATTGCTGGGCTTGCGGGTTGGGGACCATGGTTGCAGGGGACATGAAGCCCAATTTGCACAACATGGTATACAAAAACATTGTTCTGCATCTTCAGTGAGTAGCAACTGGGGTCTTAAAACTTGAGAGCAGCCATCTATGATATAATTAATGATCTCTCCTTGTCCAGAGCAAAGAAGAGTGAAGAAAATAAAAGATGCATGGAAACAGTCCAAAAGACTAATAGACCATGAGAATCTTAGCCAATATGACCCTGAGACAGAAGAACTAGATAGTGCCTGGCTATCAATGTCGACCACTTAGAAAGGGAATAAAATTGGAGATCCTGGATAGAGTGGGAGAAAAATGTGGAATAAAACTCAGAGTCATAAAAAAGACCAGATTTACTAGTCTGATAGAGACTGATGAAACCCCTGAGACAGTGGCCTAGAGTCACCCTTCAGGCCTGAATCAACTTACTGCCATGGCTTAACTCTTAGCCAAACAATAGACAGGCCTAGGAGCTGAATGCCTTCACCAGGGAGATGCACTCCTTATAACAGTCAACCATGGAAGATCAGAAGGGCAGCATTTGCACAGGGAGAAAGTTAGGGAGGCAGGAGTGCATAGACAAGAAGGACACAGGGAGAGGGTAACCACAGGCAGGAAGTGGGAGGAGATCTGTTACACTGTGGGGAATGTAACCAGTGTCACAAAACAAAATATGTATGAACTGTTGCATGTAAAATTAATCTGCTTTGTAAAATTTCACCCAAATCATAATAAAAAGATAAAAGAATGTTGATCCAACAAAAATTATTGAACAATATTATTAATATCACATGCAAATAAAATTACATTGAAGATAATTCAAAAACAGTTGCAGCAGTACATTTCAGATGAGGATGTGGAATGAGGAATGTCATTGCTGATTGTCAGGTGGATCTTAGCTGAAAGCAGAGAATACCAGAAAGATGTTTACCTTTGTTTTATTAACAATGCCAAGACATTTGTTCTGTGGATCATAAAAATTATGGATAGCAATATAAAGAAAGGGAATTCGAGAACATTTAATTGTGCTCATGAGGAACTTGTAAATAAACCAAGAACAGACTAAGGGGATACTGCAAGGTTTGAAAATCAGGAAAGTTGTGCATTAAAGTTGTATTCTGTCACCATACTTACTCAATCTATATGCTGAGTAAATAATCCAAGAAGCTGGGCTATATGAAGAAGAATGCAGCATCAAGATTGGAGGAAGAGTCATTAACAATCTGTGATGTGCAAAAACCAAAACCTAACTCACTACTGTCAAGTGGGATCCAACTCAGAGCGACCCCTCCTTGGATTTCTGAGGCAGCATCACTACGGAAGTAGATTGCCCAGTCTTCCTTTCGAGGAGTGGCTGGTGAGTTTGAACTGTCAGCCTTCTAGTTAGCAGTCAAAAGTCTTAGGCAGGTGATACAATCTTGCTTGCTGAAAGTAAAGAGGATTTGAAGCACTTACTGATGTATATCAAAGGTAACAGCCTTCAGTATGGATTATACCTCAGCATAAAGAAAAAAATACCATCACAACTGGATCAATAAGCAACATCATGATCAGCAGAGTAAAGACTGAAGTTGTCAAGGATTTCATTTCACTTGGATCCACAATCAATGCCCATTAAAGCAGCAGTCAGGAAGTCAAATAATGTATTGCATTGGACAAATCTGCTGCAAAAGACCTCTTTAAAGTGTTCAAAACCAAAGAAGTTATTTTAAGAATGAAGACGCCTCTGACCAGAGCGTGGTATTTTCATTTGTCCCATATGCATGCAGAACGTGGATAATTAAAAAGGAAGAGGAAAGAAGTATTGATGCCTTTATTATGGTTTTAGTGAAGGATATGAAATATAACATGGACTGCCAGAAGAACATGGAGCCCTGGTGGCACAGTAGCTAAGCACTCAGCTGCTGACCAAAAGGTTGGTGGTTCAAACCCACCAGCCTCTGCAGTGAGAAAGATGAGGCAATCTGCTTCTGTACAGATTTACAGCCTTGGAAACCCATAGGGCAGTTGTACCCTATCCTATAGGGTCACTATGGATAGTTGGAATCAATTTGACTACAGTGGGTTTGGTTTGGTTTTGGCCAGAAGAATGAACAAATCTATCCTAGAAAATGCACAGCCAGAATGCTTCCTAGAAGGTAAGTTGGTGAGACTTCATCTCGTGTACTTGGACATATGATCAGGGGGACCAGTCCCTGGAGAAGGATGTTATGCTTGGTAAAGTAGGAGGTCAGTGAGTAAGAGGAAGACTCTCAACGAGATGGACTGACACAGTGGCTGCAACAATGGGCTCAAACATAGTGACAATTGTGAGGATGGTGAAGGATTGGGCAGTGTTTGGTTCTGTTGTTCATAGGGTCACTGTGAATTGGAACCAACTTGATGGCGCCTAACAACAAGAATCTTCTTACTTTAAAGTAAGCTGATTAACAACCTTAATTTCCTCTGCAATCTTAATGCCTGTTTGTCCAGGGGATTAGAACATGAATTTCTCTGGAGGCTTGGGAGTAGGCATTATTCTGCCTACCAAGAAAACAACAACAAAAAGCCCTGTTGCCTTTGAGTAGATTCAGACTCATGGTGACTCCCAGTGTTACAGAGTAGAACTGTGCTCCAGAAGGTTGCAAGTGCGTTATCTTTTTTTTTTTTTTTTTTTGTACTTGAATTTTACAATCTCATGTTCATCTATATATGTATTTGAAGTATCATAAGTATACCCAGACAGTTGACCAAATTATTTCCTAAGGAAACCAGAAAGCTACAGGAGTCAGGAAGAAGGTGAAGGACAAAGTTAGGATAAAATAAATGTAATCTGTTGGAGTCATGTCTTGAAGCACTAGCCAGCATTCAACCACCATGACAGGCAATAAGCAGGACTGAACCACTTGAGGTGTGGCTAGATGAGCCCTCATGCAGGTCACCTAGTCAGTGCCTAGTGAAGGGCAAAGCATCTGGGAACTGGAAGCTGGAACACATGGATTTGAGTTCTGGTTCTTCCATTTACTATGTTATATGATTTTGACAAATCTAAACTCTCTTTATCAATAAGATGTAAATTTTTTTTTTTTTAAAAAGTAGAATTCTTTATGAGTATAGGAATTATACTGTGCATCGGACAAAATCTGGAGAAGACCTAGACTGCTTTGGACCCACAATAGGTCAGGTTATGATGTGTTAGAATAAGGGCAACAGTCTTTAATATCGGTCCCAAACCAGAAGCTGAACTATCCAGGTCAAGCATTCTGAGCTGTTTGGTTCTGGAAGCCTGTTTGAGTTGCTGAATCAGACCTCATAATCATTGTTGAACATGCCACGGATGTGTGTTGGTGATGACTTTCCATATCAGTGTTACATTGCAGTGTTACTCTTATCTTCACTGCAACTCCACTGATGGAAGCCATTATCTTTTCCTAGGTAGGAAAGTTGCCTTCCAGTTCTTGCTTCCTGGCCTCTATAATTCATTCCCAGCATTTTTGCTTCTCTTTTTCTCTTCCTCTACCTTCCATCTTACTCCAGACTTCTGTAACTTTCTCAAATAATCCAAGGCAGGACAATCACTCCTGAAGCCCTTGGATTTGCTCCTTCTGCCAGGAACATTCTTCCTTCAGCTCTTTGTATGGCTGACTCTTTCTCCACATTCGCAGAGGTGGCCTTTCTTACCTAACTCATCAAAAGTAACTATGATAAGCAAGTGTTAACTTATTATTTTCAGTTGTTTATTGTGCCTATCCTTTATTACTGCTGTATCTCCAGAACCTACAACATGGCCTTATATATTGTATTGGTGCTTATGGCAGTGAAGGGTCTGGCTGTTATCTTTTAGAAGTAGATAGGCCTTTCTTCCAAGGTGTCTCTGGATGGATTTGAACCACCAATGTTACAGTTAGAAGTCGAGTGCAAACCATTTGTGGTAAGACCCTTCTGCCTACCACTGTACTGTGGTACAGAGCACTGAGGAAAGGCAGTTATCTAAAGACCTTTCTATGCCTAAGTGAAAGGTTCTTGTGGGTGTGCAGTGTGCCATGTATTTGGATCCTTGAATGATGCACTACTTCTCAACTAAAGAACTCTGGTGGCATGATGGCTAAGTACTCAGCTGGTAACTTAAGTATTGGTGGTTCAAACTCACCCATTAGCTCCTTGGGGGAAAGACCTGGCAACCTGCTCCCATAAAGATTGTAGCTTAGGAAACCCTATGGGGCAGATCTGCTCTGTCTTGTGGGATCGCTATGTCTGGATCAACTCCACAGCACCTAACAACAACATTTTTAACACTTGTTAAAATTTTAAACACTTTCTGTCTTTGTATTTAGAAAACACTAGATGCCCCGCCCCCATTCTAAGCATCTTAAATTTCCTGTGTTCATCCCATTTCACAAAACCCTTTTTTCCAGGCTTCCTAGAGTATCTTGCCCTACCATGCTTTGACTTTGATAAATTCCTGGCTCCTAGCAACCAAGCTAATGTTCATAAACATGACTGGGTGAAATATGTTCCCAGGCACCCCTGGGTGCGATTATAAATTGACTACACATTTTCACTTTTTTTTTTTTTTTTT
>NW_006922224.1:225569-251733 GCF_000298275.1 Orycteropus afer afer | reverse complement strand
TGGGGTTTAGTCCAAATCTGCATCCTTTCCTTCAAGGCTCAGGGGTCCAAGATTATCTTCTGTGTCTGTGTTAATTGGTTTCCCTTTTCTTAGTTGAAGAGGGTCTGTGCAATCCTTCTGCCTAGTCCGCCATCTTGCCTCAGGGGCTCCACATTTTCACTTTTAAAGGTTCTTGCCCTCAGTCCTCTTCAGGGTAGGAGATTTGTGTATTGAAAGTTTAGGATATCTTAACTTTTCCTTTTGCCTTTTACTGTTGGATGGATAGCTAGCAAGACATTTTGTCATGAAGTACATGAACCCTCTGATCTGACCACATATTCAGATTATGAAACTAATGTGGTATTTTCCTATTCAATATTCATCTGGAGGAATATGCCCTTTACTGTGTATATTTTCTCTATCAGTCTTCTCTCTTTAGCCAAACCTAGAAATATAAGCAGAGAGGTTGGCATTCACAGTGATGGTAGAGGGGTAGGGTGAAGATTCATGGACTCAGAAGCGTCAGATTGTTGTACTAGGTGCCACTGAGTTGGTTCTGACTCACAGTGACCCTGTGTACAACAGAATGAAACACTGCCTGGTCCTATGCCATCCTCACAACCATTGTTATATTTGAGCCCATTGTTGCAGCCACTGTGCCAGTCCATCTTGTTGAGGGTTTTCCTCTTTCATTGACCTTCTACTTTACCAAGCATAATGTCCTTTTCCAGGGACTGGTTCCTCTTGATAACCTGACCAAAATATGTGAGAGAAGTGTGGCCATCCTCTATGGAGTATTCTGGCTGTATTTATACTCAGACAGATATGTTTGTTCTTCTGACAGTCCATGGTGTATTCAATACTCTTTGCCAACACCATAATTTAAAGGCATCTATTCTCTGGTCTTCCTTTTTCATATGCATATGAAGCAATTGAAAAGACCATGGCTTGGGTCAGGCACACCGTAGTCTTCTAAGTTACATCTTTGCTTTTTAACATTTTAAAGAGGTCTTCTGCAGCAGATTTGCCCAATGCCATACATCATTTGATTTCTTCACTGCTGCTTCTGTGGGTGTTGATTGTGGATCCAAGTGAAATGAAATCCCTGACAACTTCAGTCTTTTCTCCATTTATCATGATCTTGCTTATTGGTCCAGTTGTGACAATCTTTGTTTTCTTTATTATGTTGAGGTGTAACCCATACTGAAGGCTGTAGTCTTTGATCTTCATCAGTAAGTGCTTTAAGTCCTCTTCACGTTCAGCAAGCAAGGTTGTGTCATCTGCATGTCACAGGTTGTTAATGACTATTATAATGAAATGGGCAAAGACATGGAGTTAGAAAACTAAAAGGGGAGAGCATGATTGGCATTTCTCAAGCTGAAATTATTTGCTGAAGAAAAAGTTCAAGCTCAGTGCCTAGCATATCCAAAATCAAGCCGATTTCCATCAAGTTGATTCTGACTCATAGCAACCTTATAGGACAGATTAGAACTGCCACTTAGTGTTTCCAAAGCTGTAATCTTTAAGGGAGCAGATCACTACATCTTTCTGTCTCAAAGCAGCTGGTGAATTCAAACACTGACCCTTTGGTTTGCAGCCAAGCGCTTAACCACTGTGCCACCAGGGCTCCTTCCTGTAGCATTTAAGCCCTCAGTAAACCTGCTATTGATGTGCAGAGCAGCAAGGGATGACATCACTTAGAGAGAGTGACAATTTAGTAATGGCACATAACAAAAATAACAACAAATCTCAACTGATATATTCAGTTTTATTTTTCTCCATTAAGCAGAAAGATCTGGAGAAGGTGTTAATGCAGAGATACAAGAAGTGATGATCATGAGAGTTACATCACCAATTCCACTGAGTTGATTCCAACTCATGGGGGTCCCGTGTATGTCAGGGCAGAGCTGTGCTCCAAAGGGTTTCCAATGGCTGATTTTTCTGAAGGAGACCACCAGGACTTTCTTCAAGGTGCCTCTGGGTGGACTCAAACCCAGAGCAGCTGAATATATTAACCTTTTGCACTGTCCATGGACTTCAAGAAGCAGCTTTAGCTACTGTAGATGTGTTTGGCTTTAGGTCCAGAGGAGCCAGATCCAGATGAAAGAGCTTGACACTGTAACAGGGACACCATTGAGTGTGAGCTTTGAAAAATCGGGAGAGCTGTCCAAAGACAGGAGATAAGCACATAGTACCCTGGTTTTGAAAATGAGGAAAAGCTATGTGCAGCAAAGCAGACTGAGTGAAATGTTGTTCCTGCAGAATCCGAGGGTGGTTAGTAAATACGTGGTTTATGCACAGGGAAGAAGCACGTGCCTTTTACAAACCTACTGAGGTTCATAGAGATCTGCTTTATATCAAATGAACCACATTTCCGATTATGAATGAATCATTCAACTAATAGATAAGGAGGATGCTCAAGGTGAGTGAATCTCTAATTAAAGGCACTTGGAAAAGTTTTGGGCTATCCTTTCAGATACAGTAGAGGAGTGTGGATTAAATACTATGATTGTGTTTGCAGCAGGTTGGTCTGTCTTGCACTTTATTTGCTTTGTGTCTACCAACATGATGTTTCAGTTGGCCCCAAGTAGCTTAGCATTTTTTACCCATGACCTCCATGAATGCAATGAGCTCTGGTGTCTTAGTGGGTAAGACATTTGGCTGGTAATTAGAAGGTCGGTGGTTCAAACCCACCAGCTGCTCGCCAGAGGAAGATGAGACAATCCACTTCCATAAAGATTTATAGCCTTGGAAACCCTATGGGGGTCGCTGTGAGTTGGAATCCACTTGATGACAATGGGTTTGATTTTTTTTTTTTTTTAGTTTCCTTGAATGCTGAAGAGGTGTGCTTTACAAATGTCAGATGACCAAACACTGGTAGTGACCACTAGCTGACTAGATGTCACCCAGGCCACCATGGCTCCACGAACTCTTGTCCCTTTTACAAATACCTGAAAGTTAAGTTTCTTTCCCAGACTTGAAGCCCTACCCTAAGAGTAGGCACCTTGTTCTTAAGGAGCTTTATAACCCACCATGATTTGGGCTGTACTGAAGCCAGTTCCTGGACCACAGGTTAAGAACCCCTGAGTGGAGGATACCAAGGAAATACATAATCAACCCATAGATGCTTATCGCCCACATGTGGAGGCAAGACAGTTTTAGAGCACAGTCATGTTGTTGTTAGTTGCTGTCAAGTTGAATCTGACTCAGGGTGACCTTATGTACAGCAGAATGAAACTCTGCCAGCCTGTGCCCTCCTCATGATCATTGGTCTGTTTAGTCCTTGTTGTGGCCATTGTGTCAGTCCATCCTATGGAGGGTTTCCCTGATTTTACCAAACCAGCTGGAGGATGAAATGAAGTGCCTGCCACTGGTCTTGGCACTTCCTCATACTGCTGTGGTTGTTACTTAACTTCTTCACATGGGTCCACAGTTTTTCTCCTCAATGAATAGTAAGGCCATAGGAGGCAGGGGCCAGAACTTAAGTGTATTTCTTTTTGCAGCTTCCCTTTGTCTATCTCACTTTTTCCACCAACAGTGGGTCAGAAGTTACAATCAGGCAGCCTGTGGGCCAGATGTAGTCTACAGATGTGTAGTTTTGTGCAGAGTGCTCTTTTTTTTAAAATATTCTAATCCATTCCCAATATTTTAAAACTGGGAGATGGCACACCAAAACTCATGTTTCTAGTTTCATGAAAAATCAGCATGCCCGGATCCATGGGCAAGCATTCATGTGTAGTTCTATTAGTTGGAACTGAGAGCCAACTGCTGCCTTGTAATACTGTTATTAGCTGCCTACTCACGGACCCCTGACTCATGGTATCAACCGTTGTGAGTATAAGGTTTTTACTTTTTGGAAAGGAGATCACCAGGCCTTTCTTCCTACTTGGTCTTAATGTGGAAGCTCCACTGAAACCTGTTCAGCATCCTAGCAACACACGAACCTTCTGACAGATGAGTGGTGCTGTGCATGAGGTGTGCTGGCCGGGAATTGAATGTGGGTCTCCCCACATGGAAGGCAGGGATTCTACTAACCACCACTGCCTCCTTTAAAGAAAGTGTGCATTCTCCTGTTTGCTCTTGTTACCTGCCTGGCCCCTGAAAGCTTTTGCATTTACAAATCTGGCAAAAGGCTCACAATAAATTAACTAAGAAGGGAAATGCTATACTCCATATACACAGCCAGACAGCCCTTAATGCTTACCTTATTGGACAACACATTTGTTTCCAGCAGCTAAAGTCAAAATTCTTGTTTTAGCCCTTAGCTTAAGACATTAACCTCACTGGCTGATTCTTACTATTCTTCCTGGGCTTTCTGAGAAAGGATATGGAATTTAAGGAGACAGGAGTCTGAAAGAGCAAGCAGCGGCCACATGGATGAATCACAGGCGAGCATTGAGATGCTGCGAGCAAGAAGCTGTTCAGAGAGCTCGGAACCTTCCATGGAAACGTGGGCCACACGGCACTCACGATGTCAAGTGTCACCGGCAGCTGCCTGATGAACCGGGGTTTGATTCAGACAGCCCAGGCCTGCCTGCTGGTTAATTCCAGCTCACACTGCTTCCTCCTCTTTTGAACACTTTATTAGAGACTAAGGTCCTGTGGCCTTCCAGAAGAAGGTGCAAATCAGTCGTAGAAGAAATAGAACCAGAATGCTCCTTCGAAGCAAGAATGGTGAGACTTTTGCTCACCCACTTTGAACACATTGTCAGGGAAGGCTAATCCCTAGAGAAGAACGTCATGCTCGATCAAGTAGAGGGTTAAGTTTGGTAAAATCAGGGAAAGCCTCCATAAGATGGACTGAAACAATAGCCACACCAGACTCAATACACCAGACTCAACACACCAGACTCAACACATCATGAGGAGGGTACAGGCTGGCAATGTCTCATTTATTAAGGACTCGATATATGCCAGCCACTGTAGTAAGCCCTTTAGGATTATTAGCTCAATTAACCTTCATAACAGCCCTGTGAGGTAGTACTGTTATACCCATTGGATGGATGAGAAAATTGAGGCACAGAGAGGTTAAGTACCCAGGGCACATAATATTGTATCAGTAGAAAGGCAGGATTTTAATCCCACTGTCTCTCTCCGATGTCTGTACTCTGACCCATGCCATTGTTCTTTGAACATTCTGGTGCCCACAGCAATGCTGGCTAGGCACTGAAATGGTTAATTCTTAATTACCTGTTGTTATAGTGTGGGCCAATGGCACAGATCAACCAGCCATCTTTGAAATGAGAGACCACTGATAGAATGGAACAACTTCAAACATGTTTTACCCCTGCACCCACGGTGCCAAAGTACATTTTCCTGCCCCTCACCCTGAATGCAGAGTCTATATTGTAGTTTCAAGAATACCTTTTTTTAGAAACTGCATGATAATTTTAAAATGAAAAAATAGACAGATCCTTTGGGCACTGTGTGGAACACTGGAGATAAGATGATGCAGTTGGTAATTTCAAAAACTTGTGCTTGAGCATAGAACTTGAAGACAACAGTAAAGGGGAGACACATGTGGAGGGGACCGTCACGTGAACTGTTCATCTAGGAGAAAGCTCCGGTTTAGAACCTAACTGTGGTCAGTGCTGTAGTCTCGCTAATCTGCTCAGTAACAAAAAGTGATCTGAGAAGCAAGCATCAGGTCAGAGCGTGGATATTGACAGTTATTTCTTCAGGTTACCCCAAATGATATTGTTGCTGTGAACTGCCACCAAGTTGGTGTCCGACTCACGGGAACCCCATGTACAGTGGAATGACACCCCACCCTCTCCTGTACCATCCCCATGATCAGTTGCAGATCGGACCACGGTGATCCTAGGGCTTTCAATGGCTGATTTTTGGAAGTAGATCTCCAGGCCTTTCTCCCTAGTCCGTCTGAGAAGCTCCAGTGAAGGCTGTTCAGCATCACAGCAGCATGCAGACCTGTGCTGACAGAGGGGTGGTGGCTGCGCATGAGGTTCCCTGGCCACCAATTGAACCCAGGTCTGCAGCATGGAAGGCGAGGATTCTGCCACTGAGCCACCACTACCCCTGCCCCGAGTGGTACACAGCGCTTTCTGGGGGGTTCAGGCCCCTTTCTGTTGGTCCTATGTAAGTGACTTATTTCACCATGGAAAGGAAGATGAGGCAGATCCTCTTTCTGCATGACAATGGTGACCCTGAACATGCAGCATGTTATGAAGGAAGGGACCATGGTCTCTATGATCCCTGGACTGTAAAATGAAAAGTCTCAATCCTTTTTCTTTTTTGGCCCATTTCTTGATACATACACACACTTGATCACATCCAGAATTGGGTTCCATTACAAGTGAAGTGTGTTCACAGAGTCCACTTGAGCTTTAGGTCCCTGGTGGCACAAGCAGTTTGCACTCGACTGCTAACCTAAAGGTTGGCAGTTCAAACCCACTCAGAGGTACTGAGGAAGAAAATGCCTAGTGACTTGCTTCTATAAAGATTACAGCCAAAACCCTGTGGAGCTGTTCTACTCTGACACACATGGGGTTGTCATGAGTCAGAATCACTCAATGGCAACTGACAGCAATGACTAACAGAGCTTTCTTCTTTGAGGAGAGAAGTTGAGCTGCTGTTACTCTCCTGTCGGACCTTTTTCCCTGTCCAAAGTATATTGTGTTCTGGGTCAGGGAGCATTTGGTATAGGCTGTCTGGGTGACGTTCTGTTTCTAAAGAGCTAAGCTTTCATGTGATGACCTTGTCCTTTCCTGTGGGTGTGGTGAGTGCCTGGAATCTAAGACTCAAATTTGATTGTCATTCATTTATTCATCTGACAAACATCTCTTTAGCTTTGCACTGCTCTAGACCTTGGGGACTGGACAGCAGCCAAGATAGACACAGACCTCGCCCTGAAAATGCTTTCATTGTAATGGGAGTGACAGACCCCAAAAAGTAAACAGAATAAAGTAATTGCCAACAGTAGTAAGTGCTATGCAGGAAATAGACAAGGACAGGGCCACTGCCTTTTAGGTGAGGAAGTCACGGAAGCCTTTCAAAGGAGGAACATTAGAGCTGGGACTGTAGGCGGAGAAGAAGCTGGCCTGGAGAGATCAAGGAGGGGAACGCATTCTGGGAAGAAAATAGCATTTGCCATGCTCTTGGGGCGGCAAGGAGCTTGGAGGACTCAAAGAACTGAAGAAGTGACCAGGGTGGAGCAGGACAATGAGGGAGGGAGAGTGTACAAGAGGGGTGACAGCCATGGTTCTCAACTGGAGCGAGTTTGTCCCCAGGGGACATTTGGCAGTGTCAGGGGATACATCTAGTGGGGTGGTGGTGGCATCTAGTGTGTAGAGGCCAGGGATGCTGCTAAGTATCCCACATGCATAGGAAAGCCGACTGCAACATAGAGTTATCTGGCTCCAAGTGTCATTAGTGGCTAGATAGAAACTGTGGGGTAGAGGACTAGGCAGTGGCTAGACTAAGGTGACAGGCTAGAGGACAGAGGGATGGGAATTGATTCAGGGTCCATTTTAGAGTGGATGCTGACTAGACTGGGTATGGATGATGCTTGGGTGTGGAGTGAGGCCTTGCTGGCCATCAGCAATGGTCCTGAGATTCTTTGTGAGTCATGAGGTGGATGTTGTGTCCATTTAACAGTGGTACGGGGAAAGGGCTGTATGAGAGAAGCAGATAGTCCAGCTGTGAATATCAGTCATCCTCTGGAAGGGAGAATCCAGTGGGTGGATTGGGAACTTGGGGAGCCGGCTGCAATTTGCTGAGCTGTAGATGCACAAGAATTTTGGTGAGACAGATGAGAGAGAGAGGCCCAAGTCTAGGGAACACCCGCCTTTTGATAGTACATCATCCACAGGAGCCCTGGTGGTACAATGGTGAAGCATTTGGCTATTAACTGAAAGGTTGGCAGTTTGAACCCACACAGCAGCTCCATGGGAGAGAGACCTGGCAGTCTGCTCCCAATAAAGATGGTAGCCTAGAAAACCCTACGAGGCAGTTCTAGTCTGTTATGTAGGGTTGCTATGAGTCTCAGTTTCCTTGATGGCACAACAGTCCACTTTCACAGACCGCTAAAGTTACATTCTGAAAATAAACAAAGCTGGTCAAGTCATTCTGGTATAATCTTCCATTATTCTTCTGCTACCTGCAGGAAGAATCCATGCTCTGTAGCTCAGCATAGGAGTCCTTCACGGTCCGTCCTCGATGGGTATGTCCTGACTCATCTCTTGCCGTTGTCTTTGATACACCCACCTCCAGCCACACTGACATCTATCTTCCCCTTAGGCACCCTTTTCCTCCTGCACATACTGACTACTCCATCTGTTATATCTTCATTCATGGAACAGCACTCACAACCCTTCCCCAGTACCCCAGGCAGTGGATGTCAGCCACCTACCGGGGCCCAGGCCTCCCTCAACACCCTGTGTTCCCCTCTGTTATATCACCGATGGCTTTGTTTTATAGTAACTGTTTGCCCATGTGTCCTGCAGCTGCGCCCTAGTGGTTGGAGGGCTGGGGCTGGGACCAGTCATCTTGAGTCCACATTGCCCCACCCATACCTGGCACACAGTGTTCAAGAGATGTATCACTTTTTCCTTAAAATTATTATAGACTTTCCAGAGAGGTACGTCCTTGAACCTGCAGTTCCAGATCTGTACTTAAAGGTGAAATTGTGTGTATGTGTGAGCAAGTGTTTATGTGTGTGTGTGTGTACACGTGCATGTGTATAATTTGTGCTTTGAACTTTCAAATTATAGGAAGGACACTTTGAAAGAGCCCAGTTCAGTTCTCTTTGCTTTCTTTGTTTCAAAGATAGAGGTGACTATCTGTATCCTAGGTCACTCTGGGAGATGGAGAGCTATCTATTGTTTACAGACAATTCATGATCATCGGTTCATGGAAGAGCTTCAGCAACAAAGGGGAGAAAGCAGTCTTTCCCCAACTCTGTCACCTAAGGGTTTATTCTTTCCGGATGTTGGTCTGATTAAATGCTGCCACTTAGACGACCATCAGGTGCTGTTGAATCACTCCGACTGCTGGCAGCCTCCCATGTGTCAGAGTAGAACAGTGCTCCATAGGGTCTTGGATGGTTGCAGTCTTTCAGAAGTAGATTGCCAGGGCTTTCTTCCAAGGCACCTCTGGGTGGACTTTAACTACCAACCTGTCAGTTAGCAGCTGAGCACGTTATCATTTGCACCACGCTGGGCCCTGCCGTCTAATGGCTGCCAGTAACTATCAGAGGGTCAGGGTCTGGGGTCAGTTGGGCAGCCTCTCAGTCAACACCCTTTTCTTTGTAACATGAAGGAAACAGGATCAGTGATTTTTCAGGCTAGCTATTTGAAAGGGGGTAAAAGGAGACAAAAGCCTGGCAGTTTTAGAGGTGGTTGCATCCCCTGCAAATTCATGGAGGGGTGTAGACTTTAAAGACACAGATAGAGCTCCAGGCAGGCAGTGATGAAGCCAGACAGACCCTGGCCCTTCTGTTCTTCCTTCCATGCCCTGTGGGCTTATGGAGCCAGGAGGTCATCAGGCTGGTTTCCCACTTAGGAGCTCTGCCTTGCATCAAACACAAGGTGCGTACTGTCAAAGCACAGCACTGTACTGCAGTTGGGTTTGAGTATGAAATGCGCTGATGTGGGCAAGGGCACTTGGAACACAGTAATTGGCTGTACAAATGTTAGTTGCTGTTGGGGGTGCCTCTGGGTGGACTCACACCTTCAGCCCTTTAGTTAGCAGCCGAGTGCATAAACTATTTGCACCAACCATCAGCCTATAATATAGAAGTACCTCTTACAAATAAAATAGCCAAGGGTATTCACAGATTATTCTAAAAACAGGCAAAAGACAGACAGACAAATGAATGGAAATCATTTTGAAAAAACAGAAAAAACAAATGGTGAAACTTGCTAATAAAAATGAATGTAAGATGAAGTGGAAGTAGAGTATTTCCACCTACCCAGCTGGCAAAGACTTAAAAAGCAGATTGCTCGGTGTGAGTGAGGGCTTGGGCAAACGGGACTGCCTGGGGGTGTGTCAAATAGAATAACCTTTGGGGAGGTAAATTAGTAATAGCTGCTGTTGTTAGTTGACACTGAGTCGATCCTGACTCCTAGCGACCTCATGTGTGTGGAGCAGAGCTGATCGATAAGGTTCTCAGAGCTGTGACCTTTTGGAAGCAGTTCACCAGGCCTTTCTTTCATGGCTCCTCTGGGGGGTTTGAACTACCAAATTTTTGGTGGTGGTGGTGGTTGTTGTTATGTGCCGTCAAGTCAGACCTGACTCATAGCGACCCCTCCTTGGGTTTCCAAGGCAGTATCACTACGAAAGTAGATTGCCCAACCTTCCTTCCGAGGAGTGGCTGGTTGGTTTGAACGACCAGCCTTCTGGTTAGTAGTCAAATGCCTTAGGCACTGCACCACCAGAGCTCCTACTTTTTGGTTAGTACCCAAACAACCAAACCCACTGCCACAGAGTCTGTTCCAACTCATAGACCCTATTGGGTTTCCAAGGCAGTAAATCTTTACAGCAGTAGATTGGCTCATCTTCCTTCTGCAGAGCGGCTGGTGGGTTTGAACAGCCAGCCTTCTGGTTATCAGTCAAATGCCTTAGGCACTGCACCAAGGACTCCTTTGTACAAACGTTAAATTGCCATCACTGTTGCTGTCTCCCCCACCCCCTGTGCCCCATTAGAGTTTACTCTCCCAGTGAGCAGGGACTAGAGACAGAACAGAACTCAGTACTCATTGAAGGGACAGCTGTTACTGCCACTGCTCCATACTGGGACCCTGCTCAAAGTTTGGAATTGTAAATGGCTTGGGACTTTTGGTTTCTCTTTGGCAGTCCCTAGGAGCTCTGGTTGTATAGTGCCTAAGGCATTTGACTGCTAACAACAAGGCTGGCAGTTCAAACCCACCAACCACTCCTCAGAAGAAAGATTGGACAATCTACTTCCGTAGTGATATCACCTCAGAAACCCAAGGAGGGGTTGCTGTGAGTGGATCCAACTTGACAGTAGTGAGTTTGGTGGGTTTTTTTTTTTTTTTTAAATGGCAGTCCCTACATTGAACGTTGAAGGTGACAAGATTGTTTTCAGAAAGCCTTGAGATTCTGCCATGAAAGAAAATTTACCTTCTGTGTATTAAAGGCACCTTGGGGCAGGGGGATGGAGCTTTGGTGGTGCAGGGGTAAGGCATTTGGCTGCTAACCAGAAGGTCAGAGGATCAAACCTACCAGCTGCTCTGCAGGAGGTGGAGGAGGCAATCAACTTCTGTAAAGATTTTCTTGGAAACCCTATGGGTTGCTATGAGTTGGAATCGATTCAATGGCAATGGGCTTAGTTTGGTTGGTTTAGGGTAAGGAGGTCTATGCCTAGAAAGGGAAAATGTTTGCTTTTCTTTCCATCATATCAAATACAGATTAGAAGTTTTGCATTGTAGCTTTTTCCTCGTTCAGTATCCACTTGGTTGGAGCAAATGATACTCTGCTTCAAGAGTCCCTTTCCTCCTTCTGTCTCCCTTTTTCACCTTCCTGGGCCAGCATAATTCCCCTAGGGAAGATGAGTGTCATCCTCACTGAGGATACGGAATTCAGTAAAATGGGGTGAGGCTGTGTTGAGGACAGCAGGAGGGGGAGCAGGGAGGCAGGGCTTCTCCAGCTTGTTGAGCATATGATTTTAAAAAATCCTGGAAAAAACTAAGCAGCATACTCAGTATAGTTTCCTCCTCCAAAATGAAAAGAGATTTTTGTTTCCATATTTTAACTTATTTATCAATTATTTTAAACTTGCTCCGTGGGACATTTAATTTAGATATAACTTTAAGATCAGAAATCAGGGATGTCTTCAAGTTGTAAATACAAAAGAGATTTTGAACCAGTGACATTGCATTTGAGAACAACATCAAAAGGAGAGGGGTCTTTTGAGATTCTGCTTTGCTAAAAGAAATCCTCTTTTTCAAGGAAGTAGTCAATCTAATATAACTTCTCAAGTTTCTGTTTCCTTCTAGAATTTGGGGTATGTCAACTTAAGCTGCGTTCATGTTTATCTCTACACTTTTAACTTGTTTATTTATTGCTAAACAGGTTCCTTTTAGAATATCAGATAGTTCTATTGACATGTTGTTAGTTGCCATTTATTCAACTTAGACTCATAGTGACCCCGAGTGAAACATTGCCCATTCTTGTGCCATCTATAACTATGCCATTGATATACCCAAGTCCATTGTTGCAGCCACTGTGTATTTTGAGTGTCTTTGAACTTAGAGGGCTCACTGAGCACTGTATTGCACTGTCTTCTGTTACGGTCCATAGCTTTTTCACTGCTTGATTTTGGGAAGGAGGTCAGCAGGCTTTTCTTCCTAGTCTTAGTTGAGAAGCTCCAATGAAACCTGTCTACCATGGCTAACTCAGCTGGTATTTGAAATCTGGGGGCATAGCTTCCAACATCATAGCAACATGCAAACCCCCATACTAGGACAGACTGACAGACAGGGGTTGGGTTGTCCTTTATTATCCCTTGATCATATCACTGTCTGTCTGGGACGCTCAGTAGACATGGAGACTATCTCATGTCTGCACTTCCCTCTCCTCTGTTTCTATCCCTCATGCATTTAACTCCCCTCTTCAAACCCAGTAAACATAACACACGTACCTCCAATATCCAGATCTCCCTAGAATAAACTTGCATTGGTAAGAGATCATTTAATGGGTGATCATGAGCAATGAGCAAATATGGCTTCTATTACTGCTGTCACAGAAGGTGGTCTGTGTGCCCGTGTGGTCACATTCCTTCTCTGTATTATTAGTCCTCTCCCCCAGCACCATTTGCTCTGTTACTTCTTCCATGTTTACAGAAGCAGTTCATGTTGATGAAACATGTGTAGAAGAAGGAAATGATATATGGAAAATATCTACATGGGGTGTGGAGTCTAGTGACCCCTAGGTTGGAATCAAGGGCTATAAATATGCCAGTGATTTCATATGTACTCTGGAACTGATGTTTTCTGCCTGTGCACACAGTTTGGATAATCTTGGAAGGCTTTTTTTTTTAGTCTTTGGAAATAGAAATCTAGCTGTCCACAGAGATTTAACCTTGGCCGGAAAAAAAAAAAAAAAGAAAAAAGAAAAAAAATAAGGCCATCATTATCTCCAGTTGCAGAATTAGGCCTTTTTTCTTAAAAGTAGTTGGACCTCCTATGTGTTTAGGCAATTTCTTTGGATTGAGATACTCACTATCACTTGAGGTAGAGATTGAAGAAATGATTCACTAGAAAAGACGAGAATCGTGGACTGGGTGGAAGTGGCATTTGTTTATGGTGTCCCCTTAGCAGTTGTAACTGTGTCAGAGTTGGAAGTACTTCTGATATAAATTTTCATTAACACATGAGAGGACAAAAATGTATCGATTCTGACTGTGGAGACCCCTTGTGTGTCAAGCACAACTGAGCTCCTTAAGGTTTACAATGCCACTCCACAGAAGGAAGAAGGGGCAATCTACTTCCGTAAAGATTTACGGCCTCAGAAACTCAACAGGGTTCTTTATGAGTTGGATTCGACTTGAGGGCAGTGGGTTTTTGGTGACATTTCAGAAGTAGATTGCCAGGCTTTTTACCCAAGGTGCCTCTGAGTAGATTCGAACCATCAGTCTCTGAGTTAACAGCCAATTGCTCAACATATGAGGAAACAGAGGCCCAAATACTTGAAGTGCCTGGGCTAATGTCAAGCCAAGTACAAGCAACAGAGCTGGCTCTCAATTCCAAGCCTTGCATCCCCAGCCTTTCCTGGCCTGGCTCTCATTTCTAGCAACTTCCGTGGCTGCACTGGAGTGAAAATGACTGGGCCTTTCATGTAGATAAACAATGTGGCACAAACACACAATGAAATATTACTCAGCCCCAAAGAGAAGTGAAGTCTTGATGTACTCCATGGCATGGATGAACCTAGAACATGATGCTGAATGAAATCAGTCAGTTGCAAACAGACAAATACTATATGATCTCACTTTTACAAACTAAGCAAACATATAGAAACCAAAGATTATTAGTGGTTACCAAGGGTTGGAGGGAGAGGCAAAGGGGGAGTTTTTGCTTAGAGGGCATTGAGCTCTTGTTCATGGTGGTGGAATAACTTGGAAAAGGATAATAAGTATAGGTGCACACCTTGAAGAATGTGATGTCACTGAATTATACATACAGAAGCTGTTGAATTGGCAAATGTTTTGCTTATACTTTTACCACAATAAAAAGACAAGAAGATGAAGAACTAAGGAATGACTCACCTTACCCATTCTTTACAAAAATAGCCCCAGTCAGGATGCCCTGGGGCAGGTGAGGAGATTGGTCCTCTGCATGGTCAGGTCAGGGAACGTCCACCGTGCCAGCCATCACTGAGAACAGAGAGCATCCGGGAGAGCAGGAATGGTTAGGAGCCCCGCCCGTGACCTATGGCCTCCACAGGCACCAGGTGTATTAAGATTGTATTTGTTCTTCCTTGTTTCTTTTTCAACTTTGAAAGAAAATTTCCATACTGCTTGGGTTTTTTCCCCTTATTGTCTGGTGGTTAAATTCCAAACAATGAAATCTCGGGATAGAGACACAGGCATTTCCAGTCATGCTCAATTTGTTGGGCTGATGAAGGGGCAGTTCCCCTTCCATGGAACTACTCCCTTTGATGCCCACACTCATCAAGATTAGCAGTTGTGGTGCCTTTGTCAAGCACCCTGGTTTATGGTGGCTGATCACAGAGGTTGGTGGCTACTGGTGCTGCAGGAAAGGTGAGAGGATTGGGCACTGGTGTTGGCCACACAGGGGCAGTGGTGGCTCCAGTGGTGGGGTTGTTGCCTTCCATGGGGAGGCCCAGATTCTGTTTCCAGCCAGTGCACTTCATGTGAAGCCACCACTGATCTGTCAGGAGATGCTTATATGTTGTGGTGATGCCGAACAGTTTCAGCGGAGCTTCCAGACTAAGATGGACCAGGAAGAAAGACCTGGTGATCTACTTCTGAAAAGGGGCCATCGAAGAGGCTGTGGATCACAGTGTCATTCCTGTTGTGTGTGAGGTTGCCACAAGTCGGGGCCAACTTGATGGCAGCAACAGCAATAGCAAGCCATATCAGTGTGACTGGGAAAGGACACAGGTAATCAATCTGTTAGGGGAAACCCAGCAATACTGAAAGTCAAGCCAAGGTCAGGAATCAGCCAGACCTTATAGCACACACAAGAAACATGTAAGAGAACATAACCAGAAACTTCTAGACAAATAACTGCTTCCTTGTATGCATGCTGAAAGGTGGCTACTACAGAGCCTAAATCAGGAAATCTGTACATTACAGATGTAGCCATAGCCTCAAGGAGCCCTGGTAACACAGTGGTTAAACACTTGGCTGCTAACTGAAAGGTTACCAGCCAGTTGCAGGAGAAAGATGTGGCAGTCTGTTTCTATAAAGATGACAGTCTTGGAAACCCTATTGGGCAGTTCTACTGTGTCTTCTACAAGTCGCTATGAATTGGAATTGACTTGACAGCGTGGGTTTGGTTTTTGGTGAATCTTTATGGAAGGTGCCCTGGTGGTGCAATGATTAAGCACTCAGCTGCTAATCAAAAGATCAGGGTTCAAACCTACCTAGTGGCTCATGGGTGAAAGCCCGGTGATATGCTTCCGTAAAGTTGACAGCCAAGAAGACCCTATGGAGGCAGTTCTGCTTTGTCCCCTAGAGTTTTTATAAGTTGGAATTGACTTAGCAACATCAAATTTGGGTGATACCCATGAGTATCTGGTAATATGTGAAAACCAAAAAAAAAACAAACTCACTGCCGTCAAGTTGGATCCGACTCATAGCAACCCCTCCTTGAGTTTCCGAGGTGGTATCACCACAGAAGTAGATTGCCCAGCCTTCCTCCTGAGGAGTGGCTGGTGGGTTTGAACTGCTGGCCTTCTGGTTAGTAGTCAAATGCCTTGGGCACTACACTGCCAGAGCTCCTGGTAATATGTGAAGACTATCTTTATTTGGAAGAACTCTGGTGCTGCAGTGGTTAAGGCATTTGACTGCTAACCAAAAGGTCGGTGGTTTGAACCCACCAGCTCTGTGAGAGGAAAATGAGGCAGTCTGCTTCTGTAAAGATTTAAACGCTTGGGGGCATTCTGCTCTGTCCTATAGGATTGCTATGAGTCATAATCGACTAGATGATAGGGTTAGGTGCTCTGTTAATTCCTCTCAAGAAGGAATGAGTCGGATATGGCCAAAAAAAGCTACCATGATGTGAAAAGGTTCTGGTTATAAATACCCACATGTATCTCAGGGAAACCCATCCTCAAAGTCCTTTCTAACCCTACAGTGTTACAGCGTCAGACCAGACACAGCTTCAGAAGAGTTGCTGTCACATTGACTCCACTGCAGAGTAGAACTGAGCTCTGCCAGGTTTTCAACAGCTAGTTTTTTGGCAGTAAATCACCAGGCCTTTCTTCCAAGGCACCTTTGGGTGCACTCAAATGTCCAGCCTTTCAGTCAGCAGCTGAGTTCATCACTCATTTCTACTGCCCAGGGACTGCATAAGCATTGTATTCTTTGCTCCAAAACAGAGTTCAGAGTACTCCATTCATGGAGTATTTTAACTTCAAAATTGAGAGCCCCCTGCCACCAGGAAATCTAATACCCAAAGACTATGTGTAATTTGGGAGCTCTGGTAGCATAGTGGCTAAGGCACTTGACTGCTAACCAGAAGGCTGGCGGTTCAAACCCACCAGCCACTCCTCGGAAGGAAGGTTGGGCAATCCTACTTCTGTAGTGATACTGCCTCGGAAACCCAAGGAGGGGTCGCTATGAGTCGGGGCCGACTCGATGGCAAATAACAACAACAACAACATGTGTAATTTGTTTTTGGAAGGATTAAAAAAGCCTATTCTTTTTCCATTTTTATCTATTAAAACTAAATTTGTAGTTCTATCAAGTGCATACATGGGACAAGGTGAAATCTTCCCTAACATGTGGGAATAGTATTCATGATATTAGCTGCCATGTTTGTGATGAATCTCTTCAATCTAAACTATAATAAAAATTTCCCAATTTAGCAGCATTCATAATACTGTTCTGTCCTAAATCAAAAATTCCATCTGTCATTGATGGCCTTTTTCAAGAGCAATTAAGTGTGCCTGATTCCCTGCTGCCATATTTGTCAGTGAGTACGTTCAGAGTGTGGTATTTTTCTGTTAGTGAGGAGGGTTTGTTTGGTAGGCTTTTGCACTCCAGTGAGAGAATCTGCTTCATTACTGATCATACAAAGAGGGTGGGGATCATTTAAATGGAACTGTGGCAATACCGTTTCTTTTTTGTTTCACCTTTCCCATCAAGTCTTCAAGAAGCAAATCTTTAGTTAAACAAGTAGATACACTGGGATCTTGTTTAAAAGACTGCTCAATAACAAAAATGAAAAATCAAACCCATTGCCATCAAGTGATTCCAACTCACAGCACCCCTAGAAGACAGAGTAGAACTGCCCCATAAGGTTTCCAAGGCTGTCAGTCTTGATGGAAGCAAAGCCCAAACCAAACCTACTGCTGTCCAGTGGATTCCAACTCACAGCGCCCCTAGAGGACAGAGTAGAGCCACCCCAGAGGGTTTCCAAGGCTATCATCTTTACAAGAACAGATTGCCAGGTCTTTTATCCCGTAGAGTAGCTGGTGGGTTCGAACTGCCAACCTTTCTGTTAGCAGCTGAGTGCTTAACCACTGCACCACCAGAGGATTTAAATATTGAGTGGTTCTGTCTTGGGCTGTATCCACTGTGGCTCAGTGCCTCGTATGTCAGAATGACCTGGTTACGAAGTAAATTCCCTAAACGAAGGCTCTGTCACAAACGTGGGGAGGACATTGTTCAAATGGTCCTTTAGTAGGCTTAGTTTTGAAAATGTAGATGACTTCAGAAAATGTATTAGGACAGTACAGTGAAACCTGTGAGAGCCAGAACTCGACAGGACTGCTTTATTTTTCCTAGTCTCACAGGTTTTCCGCTTTTGACAGGGTGCAATGTTACCACTTTCTTAGTATTCACTTCAGTGGGAAAATAGTTAAGTTTTCCTTCTCTGACAAGTTTCCACCTTACATAGCTTCCAGCTTTCATAGGTTTTACAGTAGTTGAAAGCAGCAGAATACCCCAAAAATCATTCGTGATTTAAGCCTTAAACTAAAAATATCCTGCCTTGAGCATTGGGTTTGACTGCTAACCAGAAGGTTGGTGGTTTAAACCCATCAGCCCCTCCGCAGAAGGAAGATGGGACAATCTACTTCTATAAAGATTTAGGGAGCTCTGTTGGCGTAGTGCCTAAGGCATTTGACTGCTAACCAGAAGGCTGGTGGTTCAAACCCACCAGCCACTCCCTGGAAGGAAGATTGGGCAATCTACTTCCGTTACCACCTCAGAAACCCAAGGAGGTGAGGGCAGTGAATTTGATTTTTTTCGGGGTGGGGTATCTGTATGGCATCAAATGGACAGCAGCAACTTGAAAGGTTAGATAGGAAACCTAGTGAGTTCCTCGTAATGATAGAGGAACAACTTGGAAAAGGAGGGTGTGCATGGTTGCACAACTCAAAGAATGTAATCAATATTACTGAATTGTGCATGCAGAAATGGTTGGATTGGTGTATGATCTACTGCGTATATTGTCAACAAAAATAAATTATTAAAAAATATCATCTGAGATCATTCATACTTAGAGAAGGAAATAAACATTTCTGCTCCTGTGATGAACAAAACTTTAGGGAAGTGCTAGGAGAACAAGGAGCCCTGGTGGCCCAATGGTTAAATGCCTGGCTGCTAGCCAAAAGGTTATCAGTTCAACCCCACCAACTGCTCTGCTAGAAAGTCCTGGCAAGTTGCTACTGTAGTTTACAGCCTAGAAAACCCTGTGTAGTGAGTCAGCTTACAGCCTAAAAAACCCTGTGTAGTGAGTCAGCTTACAGCCTAAAAAACCCTGTGTTGTGTAGTTCCCTATCGAGCAGTTCTTCTCCGTCCTGTAGTCACTGTGAGTTGGCATTGACTTGAGGTCGTGCATCAACGATAGTGGTAGAACAGAGTCCCTGAGGGGTGCCAATGATTAACACGCTTGGCCACTAACTGAAAGGTTGATGGTTTAAGTCCACCCAGACATACCTCAGAGGAAAGGCTTGGTGGTCTGTTTCTGAAAAATCAGCCTATGTGCTGTATGGAGCACAGTTCTGCTCTGGCACAGCTGAGGTCACCATGAATCAGAGTTGACTCCACGACATCTGGTTTTTACATCCACAAACGATCCCATTTCCATATCCTACAACCAGCTTTATTCCATCTATCCCGCTTTCTATTTTCCTTAATTCTATTATTGGAACAAATCAGAAGTGTGCGCCTTCCATCTTGACCGTGGAGTCAGAGACAGGAGGGAGAACCTGGGACTGGACTAGAGCTAGTGGACATGCACGAAGGTGTGGACGTCCCCTGGTGGTTGACCTCTTGCTGTAAGGAGAGCTCCTCAGACTTTTCTGTATGTCCTAGTCCAAGGCTCCTGCCAATGAAAATCTCTCATTTAGAATTCGACTCCAGACCTGTGGTTATGGGAAAACAGACCTCCCAAGAAATAAGACAGTGGACCATGGCCCTAGGAAAATGCAGACAAACGGCAGATGTCATGGGCAAATTTTGGGGGCTCAGGGGTCCATAAGGTCTGTCAGTCAAGGCATAAAGTGTGTGTTTACTGAGATACTTGTTTTTATGTTGGGACAGAGGAATCAGTGGGAAAATACCATTGACCCAGAATGTGTTAATACTTCTTATTAAAGCCAGTGATGTCAAATGGTGAATTAAGTGATCTCATTTCATAGACAAAGAGATGTAGGCAGCAGCTTTCTTTAACCAGTTACTGAAATCCTACTGCTGTCAGGACCATCACACCCCTAACAGTGTTGACTTAGACTTTTAATCTTACCGTTCCTACACGTTTCTTCCACTGCCTGAAAGTAGACTGTTCCCATGAAACCCTTTGTAAGCCGAAATGGTGTAAAACAAAGAAGCAGTTACTATTAATTTATATGGGGAAGAAATTTTGAGTGTTCCCAGACTTAAAAAATAACCTGTCAAGTACCACATAAGACCTAAAATAACACTAATGTATAGTGTTCATGGACATAATTCAGAGCTATGGTGGTTTGATGCTAAGATGCTGAGTGTAGTTCCCAGGGAAGGAGATTGGTGATGCCACTCTTGCTGCCCGGGGTATATGCTGCCTCTTCAACCGCTCACTGCAAAACAAATGGTAGTTTCGCTTTTCATCTTTTTCATAAAAGCCAAAACCCTCTTGGGATTTCTCTCAGTTAAGGAAAGTAGGTACTAAAGTAGGTCTTTCATAAAAGTGAAGTGGCGTAAAGTGAACTTTTGAAAAGTGGGACATACCTGTATCATCGTTGTTGTTGTTGTTATGTGCCATTGAGTCAGCCCTGACTCATGGTGATCCCTCCTTGGGTTTCCGAGGCAGTATCACTACGGAAGTAGGATTGCCCAACCTTCCTTCCGAGGAGTGGCTGGTGGGTTTGAACTGCCAGCCTTCTGGTTAGCGGTCAAGTGCCTTAGGCACTATGCTACCAGAGCTCCCTCAATTTTATTAGTCTTTTCAGAAACCAACTTCCTTTAAGCCCCAGAGACCACAATGACTCGATCCACAGCTGATCATGGGGTTTGCACAGAACCAGGCAGCATCTCATTCCTTGTGCACATGGTGGCCGTGAGTCAGGAGCCAACTCAATGACAACTAACAATAGCAAACACTTATGTGACAAGCATGACAGTCAAACACAACCATGAAAAGAGAGTGATCTGAAAACTGTCACACAAACAGATCCCTTTTCCTCTAGTGCTCCTGTCCTACCCGAGCACATCTGGGTTAGTGAAGAGGCCCAGAAAACAAACGTTTACATTTCATCTTTGTGATACTATGTGGTTCTGTTTTTCTCAAAGGGAGCCCTGGTAAAACAGTGGTTAATCACTGAGTTACTAGATAGATAGGTGTGGTTTGAACTCACCACCTGCTCCATGATAGAAAGATGTGGCAATCTGCTTCCATAAAGATTTACAGCCTTGGAAACCCAATGGGGCAGTTTTACTCTGTCCTACATATTTGCTGTGAGTTGGAATGGACTTGACAGCAGTGGTTTGTTTGTTTGTTTGTTTGTTTGTTTTTGGTTATTTTTCTCAACATGTCAAATGCTTTAGAGGTTTATCTCTTATATGACATCATATTTCCTCCACTTACCCTTGCAAAGTCCTACATTATAACTAGAAAACAAACCATTCTACTGTGTTCTAAGATCTCCACCTGTCGGTTTAAAGGAGTCAGAGGCCCCCTGGGTGCTGGAAGAGAATATGGTCATATCTGGTGTTTTCAGGGTATATGCCAAGTTACAGAGAGAAACTCAGACGGCTTGGGGGGTGGTGAAGCCACAGGCCCACTGCAGACCAGGTGGTACATTGGTGCAGACCCCAGGGGAGGACTGTGGTAGCTCCTCGGTCACAAGGAAGAACTGCTGGTCCAGAGGAGCACCCACGAGCGTGTCACACAGAACGGTCCTTGTCCTTGATGTGACCCACTAAGCTGCTCATCCGGGGCATGCCAAGTGGCATTTCAGAGTAGTTTCACAATTTGAAGGCATAGCTCACTCAAGTGATTATGTCAGGAAACACGTTTCCATGCCTGATGGAAGCGTCAAGTGCTTGGGCCTTTCTGCTCATGCTGGGGAACCCCCTGTGCCATAGGGAATCTGATTTAAGGACATTCCCAAAGCAAAGAGATGGTTTCCATTGTACCCAAATGCACTGATGTTCAAATGTTTAATTTCACTTGGCAGGGGAGGCAGAAGGGGGAGGAGGACACCTCAGGCATTGCTCCTGTTGAGGCAATGATATAGCTGTTTGGTTAAAGAGTCCGCACATTACTGTTGTGACATGGATGGTGGTGGTTTGCATGGGATTACCCAGTAGTTTACAGTTTTTCTTAGCTTGAGTGTGATGATGATGATTAGATGACGTTGAGTCAATTCTGACTCATAGTGACCCTGTGAACAACAGAACAAAACACTGCCTTGTCCTGCATCATCCTCACTCTCCTTGCTATGCTTGAGCCTATCACTGCAGCCACTGTGCCAGTCCATCTTGTTGAGGATCTTCCCCTTTTTGGCTGACCCTGTACTTTACCAAGCATGTTGTCCTTCTCTAGGCACTGGTCCCTCCTGATAACATGTCCGAAGTATATGAGATGAAGTCTTTCATCATTGCTTCCAAGGAGCATTCTGGCTGTACTTCTTCCAAGACAGATTTGTTCATTCTTCTGGTCATCCATTCAGTATTCTTCTCCAACACCCTAATTCAAAAACATCAGCTCTTCTTTGGTCTTCCTTATTCATGGGTGTGATTAGAAGGAAATAAAGTGTTTCATCCCCATTTCATCAAAAGGTGGCTGCAAAAACGGCGAGGAGGCCACATGTTCTGACCTCCTCTAATCCCACAAGAGGAAGACAGGATTACCAGCAGTAACCCAAGGCCTATTCCTGGCAGGCCAGACTTGCAGCCTCCCTCCAGCCCTTTCTCCAACCATTCCTCCCAAAGCACCCACTACCTCTCTCCTGGGTTCGATAATTTGCTGCAGTGGCCACACAGAACTCACAGATTACGGGATTTATTAGGGAAGCACCAGGCTACAACTCAAGTTCAGGAAGAACGCTCAGTCTCTCTCTCCAGCCCACCATCCCTCAGCCAAGAGTCTCTCACAGTCTCTTTCCCAGCGGTGCGGTCCCTCGGTGTCTCACTCAGCAATGCATGTCTCTTTCGTCTCTTTCCCAGCAGCACGTGTCTCTTTCAGGGGCGTGTGTCTCTTTCAGCAAGCACGTCTTCCTCAACCAGCAGTTTGAGAGTTCTGCCTCTAGGAGGCCTCCTTTTCAGCCCGGCAGGGTGGTCAAACTAGCCAAGTATAGCATCAGAACTCTAAGCACCTGAGAGAGAGTGGGCACCTCCCAGAACATTGTTTTGTGCCACTCCAAACAGAAATACTCCAGGTGGACACCTTCAGCAATCAGGAGCTCCTCAGTTGCTCATAGCAAATCCCACCTTGGAGTTTACAAAGACTTATGGGTAGAAAAGCCACACAAAGTAATTTACTACACTGCAGTGGCTCTCACAGAACTTATGGTTTTGTTGAGGCCAAAGAGCCAACAAACATAAGGGAACCTCCAGCTTTGATTTGCAGGCTTACTCTGAAAAAGGAGACAGGAGGTGGCCTGGTACAATTAGTCAAAAAAAAAAAAAAAAAATTAGCTTTTATTGCTAACTACTGCTATTATTTCTCCTTCCAGAGGCCTGGCCTTTTAAGGGGTTGAAAGGAAAGTAATATTATTAGAAACCTTTTTTTGTTCCGGTTTAACTGAACAGATACCAATGGAGTCCTCCAAAATTTTATTCCTTTGGGCACCATAAGAATCTCAGACCATAGGAGAGAGATTTGTTTTTAGTCCTCTTCAGAGCAGGAGCATGGAGCCCTGCTGGCACAGTGGTTAAGCACTCGGCTGCTAACCAAAAGGTTGGTGGTTTAAACCCACCAGTCATTCTGTGAGAGAAAGATATGACAGTCTGCTTCCATAAATGCTGTAGCCCTGGGAACCCTCTGGGGGAGTTCTGCTCATCATGCAAGGTCACTATGAGTCGGAATTGATGCAAATTGGATTTGGGTAGAGCAGGAGCAAATTCTGGTCACTCACCTTAGACTTTCTGAATCATAAATTATGTGTTTTAACAACCACCCCCTTATCCCCTAGCGATTTTCATGTTCTGTGAAGTTTGAAAACGTCAAATATAGCCTACCCACAACGTAACTTTGTTGTTGTTCAGTGCCATGGAGTCAGCTTTAATTCATGGCTCCTCCATGAATAACAGAACAAAATGTTGCTCGGTCCTGTGCCGTCCTCAGCTGTTGCTATGTTTGAGCCCGTCCTTGAAGCCACTGTGTCAATCCATCTCCTGAGGCTCTTCCTCTTTTTCCCTGACCCTCTATTTTACCAAGATCTTCTCCAGAAATTAGTCCCTCCTGATAAAGTGTCCAAAGTAAGCAAGACAAAGTCTCACCATCCTTACGTCTAAGGAATATTCTGACTGTACTTCCTTCAGGACAGATTTGTTCATTCTTCTGGCAGTCCATGGTATATTCAGTATTCTGTGCCAAAACCACAATTCAAATGTGTCGATTCTTCTTCAACTACCATCTATTGCCAAGGCAGGCTCAATGCAGAATTGAGTCTCCATCCATTTGATGGGCTGTTTCAGCCAAAGTGGTAAATAATTGTTATCCTAGTGATGACATAAATTACGAGAAGGAAGCAGAAACACTGGCCATTCTGGGAAGCAGTGTTGGGGATGGGACTATGGGAGGAAAAGGCATTGGGGGACCTGAGAGTCTCTTGGTAGCTCTGGTCCAGAGCATATTAGGGTAGTAGATACTCTGGCAAGTGCTGCTGTCACATCTTGCGCCACTCTTCTCTGAGAGATGGATGGGAGCAGAGATGCCTTTTGAATTTTTGTGTGAGGTTAAAATGAGGAAAATCCATCCCAGCCTTCAGAGGTCAGAGCAGCTAGTACAAAAGGTCACTGACACCAATTGGTGGCATTACAGAGCTGATGTCTTGGAGCAAAGAGTATTAAAATAGCAAACTTTTTTTTTTTTTTTTTTTTAAATTAAAGTAGTCGATGCACTGTGGGTTGCATCTCAGTCTGTTTCCATCTTGCTGCCCTGGGATCGTAAGTCAAAAGGCATGTGAAAAAAGAGAAACTCCAGGACATGCTTCCACATACTGGGGATGCGAGCATATATTTGTCTTCAGACTGAGGGTGATGGGGTATTTATGGTTGGAATAAGCTCAGAGATTGGATGATGACTCATTGTGCTAGTTGTATAGAGGAGGTGACCAATTTATATTGATTGATCATGGCCATTTCATGTTAACAGGTATTTATTGAAGACCAAGTCCTAATGGTGCAATGCTTAAGCACTCAATTGCTAACATAAAGTTTGGCAGTTCGAACCTTTGAACACACCCAGAGGTTCTGGGAGAGGAAAGACCTGGCAATCTACTCCCCTAAAGATGATAGCCTTGGAAAACCCTATGGGGCAGTTCTACTCTGTCATATAGGGTTACTATGAGTTAGAAACAACTTGATGGCACCTAGCAACAACAATAGCCCTGTGCTAGATGTGGCTTTTTGGGGTTCAAGCTTGGGTAACTGAAGGATCACAGTGCCTTGGGAGAGGAAGGAACTTGTTTTAGGGATGGGGAAGCCAGAAGGGATGGTAAGTTACTAGTTTGGATCTCTATATACTGAGTTTGTAATTCTAGAACAACATCTGGAAGGATGTTTTGAAGCGATGTGGGGTCATCTTCCAGAGATAGGTTTGAAGCCACTAGGATTAGATTGATTATTGGGGTTATTCAAGAGAATGAAAGATCAAGGACCCACTTTGGGGGACACTGTAGTTACAGCAAGTAGGATATGAGACAGCTATGAAGAGAAGAAAGGAGAGAGACCCCATCAGAAAAGGGGAAGTAGTCCTGGACCATGTCCTATCATAGAAATCAAGAAAAGAGAAATTTTGTCCAAGAGAGAGATGTTCTTTGGTGTCAAAAGCTATGAGGAAATAAAGAGAGAGAAAGGGAGAGGAAGGGGGGAGGGGGAGGGGGAGGTAAGAAAGAAAGAAAGAAAAACAGTTGAGCAGGGGGTATGGGTCTTGGATTTGCTGAGTGAAAGTGCTAAATCAATAGGAAAGGTTTTTTGTTTGTTTTTCTATTTTAAAAATGGTCTTTATTATGCTCATTTAAGTCAGGATTTCTCAGCCTGGACACGGTTGATGTTTTGGGCCAGATAAACCCTTGTGGGGAGGCTATCTCGTGTATCATGGGGTATTTTAATTAATTAATTAATTATTGTGATTTGGGTGAAGATTTACAGAGCAAATTCACTTTCCAGACAGCAGTTCAAATACACTTTGTCTCATGACATTGACCACAGTTTACCACAATACAGCAGCTCCCCTCCCACCTCCTCCCCACAGTTAACCTCTTCCCAGTGTTCATCCATCCATGGGCTCCTGCCCCCTGAGCTGTCTCCCTGTGCATAAGCAGCCCTTCTTTCTCCCATGATTGTTCTCTCCAAGGAGTGTAT
>NW_006922224.1:223150-224337 GCF_000298275.1 Orycteropus afer afer | reverse complement strand
TCTTGTCATGGCTCTCACTTCTTTAGGGTATATACCTAGTAATGGAATAGCTGGGTCAAATGGTATTTCTAATTCCAACTTTTGGAGGAATCGCCATACTGCTTTCCACAGTGGTTGTACTATTTTACAGTCCCACCAGCAGTGTATGAGAGTCCCAATCTCTCCACAACCTCACCAGCATTTGTTATTTTCTGTCCCATTGAACTTTGCTATTAGTGTTGGAGCAAGATGGTATCTCGTTGTTTTGATTTGCATCTCTCTAATAGCTAAGTATCATGGGGTCTTTAGTGGCATCTCTCGTCTCCACCCACTAGTTGCCAGCATCCCCGTACCCCTAGTTGTGACAGCAAAAAAAAAAAAATGTCTCCAGACATTATCAAATGTCACTGGTTGAGGACTGCTGACATAAATATTTATTTAGTTCCTTTTGTATAGATGACACTCAACCGGGCACTGTAAAACATTAAAAATCTGACATGCTGTCACTATTAAGAAGATTGGTTTCTAATTTTCCAAAGTTGAATTATTCTATTATTTCTCCTGCTATGTTGGATAAAACCACACACATACACATATGTGGCAGTTAGTTAATAAATTATCATTATATCAAACCAAAAAAACCAAACTCTCTGCCATCAAGTTGGATCCGACTCATAGTGACCCCTCCAGAGTTTTCCGAGGCAGTATCACTTCGGAAGTAGATTGCCCCATCTTCCTTCCGAGGAGTGGCTGGTGGGTTTGAACTGCCAGCCTTCTGGTTAGCAGTCAAGTGCCTTAGGTGTATTAATATTAGAAAAGTAGTAAATTATAGGCATTGATGATCCAATGCTATGTGTTTTATCACAGGTAAGTGCAGGAAATTTTGATGATGGATCCATAGCAAAACTAGTAAGCAATTTCCCAACTAAATTCTGTGTGTACTCCAAAGACTGGAATTATTTTTTGCTCTCTCATTTCTTACAAAGATAAAATGTTCTTGCTGATGCACAGATGGGAGCTCTGGTAGTGCAATGCCTAAGACATTTGACTGCTAACCAGAAGACTGGTGGTTCAAACCCACCAGCCACTCCTTGGAAGGAAGGTTGGGCAATCCACTTCTGTAGGGATACTGCCTCAGAAACCAAAAGATGAATGGGTGACATCACAACAGAACCAACTGAAATAAAAAGGATAATATCAGGATACTA
>NW_006922224.1:210860-220579 GCF_000298275.1 Orycteropus afer afer | reverse complement strand
TTTTTTTTTTTTTTTAATCTAATGGTATCATTCCTCTTTTGGTAGAAATTATAATGAAATATATTAAGAGTTTTCTAGCAAGGTTCTAAGTTCTTAATAAAAGAAAGAAAGAGATTTTGGGTAATAATTTGACCTTATTAACATTTATAGAAAAGATGATCACAAAAAGTAATCTCAAACAAGAAAGGTTCTTAATATTGGAATCAACTCTAAATGAAAAGAACAACAGATCTCTTACCTCCTGCTTTGTTGCATACTGCCTGGCGTCTTAGAGCTAGCAGGCAAACATCCAAGGTACATTAATAGGCCTTCCTTCCATGGAGCAACAGACAAAAAAGGAGAGTCAGGAATTGGAGGAGAAACATATTGCGTGTCTGATTACCTCCGTGAACAACTGCCTCCTTTGCCATGAGACCAGGAGAACTAGATGGTGCCAAGCTACCATTACCAATTGTTTTGATCAAAGATTCTATAGAAGAATCCAGATCTAAAGGAGGAAGAATGCAAAACAGACTTTCAAATTTTCAGTGGGAGTGAGACTTTCTGGAGCTATTGAGACTGGCTGAACCCCTGAAACTATTATTGCCCAGAGATAATCTTTAAACCTTAAACCCACAACATCTCCTGAGGTCTTCTTTGAACCCCCAAAATAATTTATCTTAATAAGTAAAGTGTGTCTGCCTTGAGCACTGTGCTCTTTTCAGGACGATCTCTGTGAGATCAAATTGAGAACAGCAACTGAGAGGTTACATGGCAAGCTTGGGGACAGGGAGTGTACGTCAGAGGTGGAGGAATAATTAGGACGAGGGGCACAACTTGAAGAATGTAATCAGTGTCACTGAGTTGGACACGTAGGAATTGTTGAAATTGTATATGACTGTATATTTTCACCAAAATTTAAAAAAAAATCCTCTCAGTAAAATTGAGATAAAAAGAGAAAGCGGCAACAGGTCATCTTCCCAGACCTTGGCTTCCTTATGGCTTAGGAACAGGAGAGAAAATCTGATGTCACACTCCTGTTTTTGTTATATGTGGCATTGAACTAGGCCCTGATAGTTGAGGTTAATGCTGAGACCCTTGTTTTCTTTGCAGACTGCGTCATCTGCTATAAAAGGTGCTATTCAGCTGGGAATAGGATACACGGTTGGTAACCTCACTTCCAAGCCAGACCGGGATGTTCTCATGCAGGACTTTTATGTGGTGGAAAGTGTGTTCCTGCCCAGGTAAGAACATGTTCATTTGTGACGAATTCCATGTTAAGAAACCTTCCCCATGAGACACCCCCCGTCCCCCAATGAAGTACACTTTCACCACGGATGTGCACTGGGGTGAGCATTGGAACTCTGGCAAGGCCAAAAGCAGCCAAAAGGATTGTTTTTGTTGCAGCAGTTGGCTTGAATTATTTTTATGCAGAGATGGTAGATAGGCTTTATCCTATTGGCCTTTTATAATTTGTTCTGAGGAATGTTCTGTAAGACTATGGAAAAAGAGTTTGAGATTCAGTGCGGAAGAGTGAGGTAATCAAAGAGTAAACTCTGCACTGGGTTTAGAAAGAGAGGGCTTCCAAGAAACACCCATGGGGGCTGGGTGTTTGCTGACTGTCATTTAAAATGGGTAAGGGATAGAGAGGCACAGTTGGACCTCAGATCTGAGTTCAGTCTTACAGCTCCTGTTTTGTGATGACTTTGACTTAGCTGTCCTCCACGAAACCAGAAATTCCTGCTGTTTTGTCAGCGTGTTTGTCAAAACACCAAAGTTATCCATATACATCGCCTCTAATTTCATCATATTTTGGGAAAAATGTATTTTAAAATAAATGAACAAGGCTATTACCAGCTTAGAATCAAAAAAGAAGCATCGTTATTAAATTGGAAATGTTGCCAATACAAATGGGATTTTTCAAACAAAATGGTCTAGAAAGTAAAAACAAAATACTCAATTTGAGGATTTGAGAGTGACTAATTTGAGAAGTTCTGGTGCCTAAGGCACTTGACTGCTAACTAGAAGGTTGGCGGTTCAAACTCATCAGCCACTCTGTGGAAGGAAGACTGGGCAATCTACTTATGTAAAGATTTACTGCCTCAGAAACCCAAAGGGGGTTGCTATGAGTCAGAATCGCCTTGGTGGCAGTGAGTTGTTTTTTTTGTTTTTCTTTTATGGAGTTCTAGTGGTTTAGTGATTAAGGCGTTTGGCTGCTAACCAAAAGGTTGGTGGTTCAAACCCATCAGCTGCTCTGCAGAAGAAAAATAAGGCAGTCTGCTTCTGTAAAGATTTACAGCCTTGGAAACCAATGGAGTCACTATGGGTCAGAATCAACTCAATGGCAGTGAGTTTGGTTTTTTGGTAATTTTGTCTTTGGCAAGTCTCATCTGTAGGATTAATTATAGTCATGTATTTGCTGTATGGGGAGATCTGGTGGCATAGTGCCTAAGACATTTTACTGCTGACCACAAGGCTGGTGGTTCAAACCCACCACCCATTTCTCGGAAGGAAGATTGGGCAATGTACTTCCATAGTGATACTGCCTCGGAAACCCAAGGAAGGGTTGCTATGAGTCGGATCCAACTCGACGGTAATGAGCTTTTTTGGTGTTGTTGTTGTATGGAAATGTATGTATGTTTGTCATATTGACAGAAGTTGTGGGAAAAGTCCTTAGTTTCCTTTTCCTTAGGAAAGAGGTCAATTTACCTTCCCACTAAGAATGTTAGGGATGAACAGGGGCTGCCGTTTCCCTGGAGCTATCTCAGAGTTTGGGCTTTTTGCTTTATATGTTGACTTCACACTAAATCTCCATATAAGAATCAATTCTGTTATGTTACCATTATCTTGAAAACTCATTCTTTCATTCATCACATAAATTCACTGAGTGTCTGCTGTGTACACGGGTGACACAAATGAGTAAGTGCGCAACTACTATCAAAAGTCTGCTGTTCAAACCCACCCAGAGGTGCCTCAAAAGAAAGACTTGGCAGTCTGCTTACGAAAGGTCACAGCCTTAACAACGCTACAGATCACAGTGCTGCTCTGCACACATGGGGTGGCTGTGAGTCAGACATGACTCAACAGAAGTGGATGCTTTGTTTACTGTGTGCCAGGTACTGATACAGAAATCTTTTGGCCTTTGAGAAACTTACATTGTAGTAGAAACCAGGTGTTCATTGATTATATTTTTTTCATCTATGTGCTTGAAGTGTTTTTATTTGCACAGTCTTATTTGTCTGTTTGGTACCATGAAAATAAAATTATACCTCACCCCCATTAGAATGGCAATGGTAAAAAACAAAAACAAACGAACAAAAAACAGGTAACAACAGGTGTTGGTTAGATTGTGGAGAAACTGGAACCCTCATGGTGCAGCCACTGTGGAAAACAGTATGGTGGTTCCTCAAAAAGTTGAACATGGAATCCTAATCCTGGTACATGCCCAGAAGAAATGAAAGCAGGCATACAAACAGAAACCTGTACACCAGTGCTCATTGTAGCACTTTTCACAATAGCCACAAGAGGGGAACAACTGAATTGTCTGTTAACAAATGATAGATAAGCAGTGTGCTCAAAATGGAATATCATGCAGCTATAAAGAGAAATGAAGTCCTGATGTTCTGGTTACCTAGTGCCACTCTGATAAGAATATACCACAAATGGGATGGTTTTAACAAACAGGAATTTATTCTCTTATAGTTTGGAGGCCTTAAGTCTGAGTTCAAAGTGCCAGGCTCTAGGGGCTGGGTGAAAGCCCCTCAATCTTGGGCTTCAGCTTTGCCTCCTACTCCAGACCTACTGAAGCTGAAGGCTTTTCTTCGCTCAGATAGCTGCTGAGGCTGACAAACCCAAGGTTGACAGGTAAGAAGGCACAGTCCCAATATTACCAAACACAGCAGGCCATTAATTCAAGTCCATTAAAAGTCCCAAGATCAGCAGAGCATAGCAGGCTGCTGAAGAATGATCTGGCTGCATGGCTGCATGAAGGGTTCAAGCATACCATAAGCTGGAGACCATTCCCAAAGCTGCTGCTTATATACATGAACTGCTACTCAGCTACTTGTGGTAGATCCCACCATGGAGTTGACTGCCAGTCTCATCATGGGTAATAATTACCACCAGCTGCCCAGCCACTTGACCAGGCCCAGCCAAATTGACACACAGCCTTAACTACCACACCTAATGTATGCTACAACATGGATGAACCTTGAAAACATCATGCTGAGCAAAGTAAGTCAGTTGCAAAGGGACAGATACTGTATGATTTCACTTACAGGAATTAAGCAAGTATATAGAAACCAAAGCTTATTAGTAATTACCAGGGGTAGGAGGGAGGGAAAAAGGGAGAGTTTTTGTTTGGGGAACATTGAGTTCCTGTTGATGGTGGTGGGATATTTTGGAAAAGGATAGTGAGAATGGTGGCACAGCATGACAAACGTAATCAGTGCCGTTGAATGACCACTATGGCAGTTGTTATACTGGTAGATACTTTGGTGTGTATATTTTCACTGTAATTAAAAAAAAAATCAAACCAAAATAAAGTTGCATAGAACCTCAGTGTCCCACCTGGAATGGGGAACAAAGAGATCGTGAGCCTTTTCAGAAAATTGTTTTATTGTACTGTATTTTTCTGATTTTTTACGATGAAAAAGTTAAGTACAAGTAGATTAGGTGAGAGGAGGCCTGGTAGTGCAGTGGCTAAGTGCTTGTCTGCTAACTGAAAGGTCAGTGGTTTGAACCTACCAACTACTCCTCGGGAGAAGGATGTGGCAATCTTATTCCATAGAGATTACAGCCTTGGAAACCCTCTGGGGTAGTTCTACTCTGTCCTGTACAGTCGCTATGAATCAGAATTGACACAATGGCAGAGGATTTGGGTTTTTTGGATGAGGTGACCTGCATGATGCCATGTGAAAATGTGCCACTATGTACTCAAAGAGTAAGATGCATGAGAAGGATAAGCATTGAAATTCAGGCTAGCGGATGTGTCTCAGGAGAAGGTGGTGGTTATAACCAGTACAAAGTACAGAGAGGTTTCAACTGCATGGATAAGGGTTTATTTCTTAAGCAAAATTTTGGGTTCCTGGGAATTCACAAGTTTATTCATTATACCTTTTATGTATCATAAATATTGCACAAGCATTTTTAAATATAAACCAAGAAAAAGAAAAAAATGATAAATATATATGTGGGATATCAGACAGTGTTTCACTGCTGTTCATAAGGTTTTCACTGACAATCTTTGAGAAGTGGATGGCCCTTTTCTTCTTCCAACAAAAAGTTGGAAACAAAGAAGAATCACCACTAGTTGGGAAATATGGCCTTGATGATAGAAATGACGCTGGAGATCGCATGATAGAATTTTCCGAGACCGATGACTTGGTCATCTTTGACTCATAGCAACCCTACACATGGAGCTGGTGCAGGAGTGGGCAGTGTTTTGTTCTGCTGTGCATAGGGTTGCTATGAGTCAAAGATGACTCAACAGCACCTAACAACAACAGCAACAATGACTTATTCATTGCAAATACCTTTTATCAACAACATAAATGGGGGCTATACACGTGGACTTAGCCAGATGGAATACACAGGAATTAAATTGATTACAGCCAAAACAAGACCAGGAACTGACTGTGGAACAGACAATCAACTCCTCATATGCAAGTTCATGTTGAAGGTGAAGAAAATTAAAACAAATCCACAAGAGCCAAAATATGATGTTGATTATATTCCACCTGAATTTAGAGACCATCTAAAGAATAGGTTTGATTCATTAAATACTAATGACTGAAAACCAAATGAATTGTGTGATGACATTAAGAACATCATAAATGAAGAAAGCAAAAGGTCATTAAAAAGACATGAAAGGAAGAAGAGACCAAAATGAATGTTGGAAGAGACTTTGAAACTTGCTCTTGGATGGAGAGTAGCTAAAGCAATCAGAAGAAATGACAAGGTAAAGAGCTGAACAGAAGATTTCAAAGAGCAGCTTGAGAAGACAAAATCAATTATTATAATGAAATGTGCAAAGACCTGGAGTTAGAAAACCAAAAGGGAAGAACACACTCAGCATTTTTCAAGCTGAAAGAACTGAAGAAAAAATTCAAGCCTCAAGTTCCAATATTGAAATATTCTGTGGGTAAACTATTGAATGATTCAGGAAACATCAAAAGAAAATGGAAGGAACACACAGAGTCACTATACCAAAAAGAATTGGTTGGTGTTCATCCATTCAGTGATATTGAAGGAAGAAGTTGAAGCTGCACTGAAGAAATTGGTGAGAAACATGGCTTCAGGAAGTGACAGGATACCCATTGATAAGTTCCAGCAACCAGACACTATGCTAGAGGTACTCACTTGTCTACACCAAGAAATTTGGAAGACAGTTACCCAGCTAACTGACTGGAAGAGATCCGTATTATACCCATTCCAAAGAAAGGTGATCCCAGAGAATGTGGAAATTATCAAACAATATCAGTCATATCACATACAAGGAAAATCTTGCTGAAGATAATTCAAAAATAGTTACAGCAGGATATTGACAGAGAACTTCCAGAAATGCAAGCTAGATTCGGAAGAGGATGTGGAATGAGGGATATCATTGCTGATGTCAGATGGATTTTGGCTCAAAACAAAGAATACCAGAAAGACGTTTACTTGTGTTTTATTGACTATGCAAAGGCATTTGACTGTGTGGATCATAACAAATTATGGATAACCTTAAGAAGAATGGGAATCCCAGAACACTTAATTATGCTCATGAGGAACCCATACATAGACAAGGAGGCTGTTGTTCACATAGAATAAGGGGATATTGCATAGTTTAAAATCAGGAAGGGAGTGTGTCAGGGATGTATACTTTCACTGTACCCATACATAGACAAGGAGGCTGTTGTTCACATAGAATAAGGGGATATTGCATGGTTTAAAATCAGGAAGGGAGTGTGTCAGGGTTGTATTCTTTCACTGTACTTATTCAATCTGTATGCTGAGCAAATAATATAAGAAGCTGGACTGTATTAAGAAGAGTATGGCATCAGGATTGGAGGAAGACTCATTAACAGCCTGCAATATGCAGATGACACAGCCTTGCTTGCTGAAAGTGAGGATGGCTTGAAGCATTTACTGATGAAGATTAAAGACTACAGTCTGCACTATGGATTGCACCTCAATGTAAAGAAAAGCCAAATCCTCACAACTAGACCAATAGCAGCATCACAATAAATGAAGAAAAGATTGAAGTTGTCAAAGCTTTCATATTACTTGGTTCCACAATCAACACCAATGGAAGCAGCAATCAAGAAATAAGACATTGTATTGCACTGGGCAGATCTGGCGCAAAAGACCTCTTTAAAATGCTGAAGAGCAAAGATGTCTCTTTGAAGACTAATGTGCGCTTAACCCAAGTCATGGTGTTTTCAGTCTCCTCATATGCACGTGAAAGCTAGACAATGAATAAGGAAGACCAAAGGAGACTTGATGCTTTTGAGTTCTGGTGTTGATGAAGAACACTGAAAGTACCACGGACAGCCAGAAGAAGGAATAAATCTGTCCTGGAAAAAGTGTAGCTGAATGCTCCTTGGAAGCAAAAATGGCCAGACTTTGTCTCACCTACTTTGATCATGTTGTCAGAAGGGACCATTCCCTGGAGTAGGATATCATGCTTCATAAAGTGGAGAGTCAGCGAAAAGGGGGAAGGCCCTCAATGAGATGGATTGATACAGTGGCTGCAACAATGGGCTCAGGTCTAGCAAGGATTGTAAGGCTGGTGCAGGACCAGGCAGTGTTTTGTTCTCTTGTACATAGGGTTGCTATGAGTCAGAGATGACTCGACAGCACCTAACAACAACAACAATACATGTGTGGGAATGGAAACCAAGTTTTAAAATCCCTGAACTATTTATGGTTTCTTTCCCTGGATGGTATAGATAGTTAACATGCTTAACTTCCAACTGAAAGTTTGGAAGTTCAGGTCTACACAGAGTCTCCTTGGTAGAAAGGCCTGGCAATCTACTTCCAAAAAATTATCCATGAAAACCCTATGGAGCACAGTTCTACTCTGACACATGGGGTCATCATGAGTCAAGGTCAACTCCATGGAACTGGCTTTACTGGTTTCTTAAAAACGTGGATATAAGAGAGAAGTCAGAACCAGGTCCCATCCATTTCCATATGATGGGTCTCTCTGTTGTTAGAATATTTTTAAAATCTTTTCACGTATCCCTCATTTAAAATGTAACTCCAGTGAGGCTTTTGGTGAGATGGTGGAGTAGGCAGACAAGCTACACAGACCCTCTTCAACAAAGAAAAGAGAAACCAGTTGACAGAGATACAGAAGATAATCTTGGAGCACTTAGCTTTGAAAGGAAGTATGCAGAAGTGGACTAGACACCAACTAGTAGAAAAACCTGAATGAAAACAGTGAATATGGAGACAGTTGGAGCTGCAGCTGTCAGCTACTCTGACAGCACCAACAGCCTAAATATTTCCAAGTGGTGTTGGAATGAGATAATCGACCTAAAGATCAGCCCTGGTCACCAGGGCTGCAAGGATGACTGGGCTGGTGGCCTGTGACGAGGAAAGGAAACAGCAAGGAGGAAGACAACTTGAGCTGTAGACTTTTGGCTGTCTGGAAGGCACAACCATTTTGATTGTTTACTAGTGGCCATTTTGGATATTTAAAGTGACTGCATTCTCATTCAGATTCCAGAGACCTAAGAATAGGCTCCATTTGCCAAGGACATCAGTGAAATATGGGAGGCTGACAAAGGAAAAGGAGACAGTACCCTACTTACATAGATAACATCCAAAACAAACAAATAAAACAAAAATCATGGGCAAGTCATTCCAACATACAATCACCAATTAAATACGAACACAAAAACATCACAGTGTCTCAGAGACAACAGTGCATCACAGTCCACACAAAGAAGCAAGATAAAGCAGGGGGAACAAGGGACCAGGATACAGACCCAGAGCACATCCCTGAGAAGGAAGCAGCATTGAAACTCCCTGATAAGGAATTCAAAAGAACTATACTTAGGTACCTTCAAAGGACTGAGAGGGAGATCAAGGAAAACACAGACAAAATTAAGGAAAACACAGACAAAATCCTAGAACAATTTTGAAAGAAAATACAAGAACAAAATGACAAAATAAATGAAAAATGAGAAGTGATACAAAATCTACAGATGAAATCCAGAAGATTAATACTAAATTTTCAGAAATGGGTAACACATTGAAAGGGCAAAGGGGAGAATTGAATCAATGGAAGACAGAATTAGTGAGATTGAAGACAAAGACCTCAATATGTCTTTGGAAAGGGATCAATCAGTAAAAAGATCAAAACAATAGAAAGCCCAAGGTTCATGTGGAATACCATCAAAAGGTATAACCTATGTGTAATCAGAATTCCAGAACAGGAAGAGACAAATAAAACCACAGAGAAAATTGTCGAAGATCTGTTGGAAGAAAGTTTCCCTGGTATGATGAAAGATGAGAATATATCCATTCAAGAATTCCAGCAAACCCCAAACAAGAATAGACCCCGAAAGAAAATCACCAAGACATATCATCATCAAACTCACCAAAACCAAAGACAAAGAAAGAATCCTGAAAGCAGCATGGGAAAAATGAAAAGTTACCTACAAGGAGCAACCAATAAGACTAAGCTTGGATTTCTTGGCAGAAACCATGCAGGCGAGAAGACAATAGGATGGTATATATAAAACCCTGAA
>NW_006922224.1:209496-210060 GCF_000298275.1 Orycteropus afer afer | reverse complement strand
AGTGATACTGCCTCGGAAACCCAAGGAGGGGTCGCTATGAGTCGGGGCCGACTCGACGGCACATAACAACAACAACAACAACAAAACAATAGCAATGTAGGAAGTGATAACATGATTCACAAACAAAACGAGCTCAGCAAAGAAAATTATATGGAACAAAGAAATCAAAACCATGAAAAAGCACATAACAAAATGATGGCAACAAATTCATAATTGTCAATAATTACATATCTGACAAGAGCCGTATCTCTAAAATTTATAGAAAACTCCAGCATCTCAACAACAAAAAAGATTAACAATGCAATTTAAAAATGGGCAGAAGACATGAAGAGAGACTTCACTTCACCAAAGAGGATATTCAGGTGGCCAGGAAATACATGAATAAATGGTCACGATCATTAGCCATCAGAGAAATGCAAATCAAAACAACAATGAGAGCTTGGGTGCCCTACCCAGTCATCCACCGATTTTTTTTTTTTTTTTTGCTTTCTTTTTCCTGGTGATTACTTTGCTTGTATTTGTCCGTTTCAAAACAAATAATATTATTAATACTTACTGTCTTTT
>NW_006922224.1:201390-204511 GCF_000298275.1 Orycteropus afer afer | reverse complement strand
ACCCCAGCACTAATGGCAAAGTTCAACAGGACAGAAAATAACAAATGCTGGTGAGGATGCGGACAGATTGGGACTCTCATATACTGCTGGTGGCACTGTCAAATGGTACAACCACTCTGGAAAACAATATGATGATTCCTTAAAAAGCTGAAATTACAAATAATCATTTAACCCAGTGATCCCATTATTAAGTATATATCCTAAAGAAGTGAGAGCCAGGACAAGAAAAGATATATGCCCACCCATGTTCATCACAGCACTATTTACAATAACAAAAAAAAAAAAAAAAAAACCTAGGTGCCCATCAACAGAAGAATGGATAACCCAACTATGGTATATATACAAAATGGAATACTATACAACACTAAGAATAATGTAGAATCTGCAAAACACCACATAACGTGGATGAACTTGGAGGACATTATGCTAAGTGAAATAAGTCAAGGAAAGGTTTGTATATGGAAGGATACTTTCTTTGTTGGTTACCGGGGGTGAAATGGGAGGGGAGGGAACACTGCAAAAATAATAATAATAATAATAATAATAATAATAATAAATAAAATAAAACCTCGTTGTTTTTGGAAATGGCTTCACACACCAAGCCCTGGGTCTTATGCAAAAAGCATTCTCATCTTGCCTTCACTGGAGGAGATGGAATGATTTGTCTTGGAAGGAGACACGGCAGGATGCCAAAGTACGTTCAAGCTGGACACGTACTGATCGGCAGGGGAGGTGGCCCTCGCTGAGTGGGCATCTGTTTTTCCCTTATGGCCATGTGGCCTCTATGATGTGAGCTTTGACAGAACCACTAGCAGGGAATGGTTGATTTTAGAGGGGAAATTGACCCAAGACCAAAAGAGTTAGAATTTAAAGTCAAAGATGTCTTTGGTAATGTTCTCTCTCTCTTCTTTTTTCTAAAATATCTTAACTTCAGTGAAGGGAGCAATCTGACCCCGGCTCATCATTACCCAGACTTCCGATTTAAGACATATGCTCCACTAGCATTCCGATACTTCAGAGAGCTTTTTGGCATCAAGCCTGATGATTACTTGGTAAGAACCTACAATTTTCCTTCTTCCTGCAGAAATAAGGCTGTAAACATTTGTCTTCTCCCAACAGTGATAAGTAACTTGTGTCTCTCACTTCAGAAGGCCCTGGTGCATAGTAAAAGTTCCAAGTTTTATAGTAATTATAAATTTAGCTTCAGGAAATGTGATTTGACACTACAACTTCTACCTGATAGCTATAGAATCTGCCAGGGTGATTGATAATGAAATAACTGTGGTAACGCTTATTGCTTTGGGTAATTATTCTAACTGATATAACTCATTCTAACTGATATAATTCGTTCTAAATACACCTGTTAGTTTGGCTGATTGGATTCTTTTGGAAAGCCTTCCTATTTTAATGACTTTACTTATGTCACTCACCTCAAAACTGCCTTGGCCTACACCATTTCCACCTCAGCTGCTAACTTGAATCACATGTCCAAGAGCCTGAAGAGTTTTTGTTTTCCATAAATCTCTTCATGCAAAGTCTTTGCAATGCATTTTTACTTGGAATGAGGGCCCATTTTATCTGTAGACTTGCCTTTGCTCTCTTCTCTGGCACACAGGAGGTATGATGAACACAAGCTTTTTGTGAGATAGTCTGCTGGGACCTCCGAGTTATACCTTGTTCTTACTCAAGGAGCCAGGAAGTTCTTTTCTGTTATGAGTGGAGAAGGATTTATTTCATAATTTGATCAGTGTTAACTCCCTGGGGGCTCTTCAAGATGGGTTTTCAAGAAGCCATGGGAAGGATGCCATCAAATATTTATTGCTCACTGCTGTCTGAATGATCTTACTAAGACTTGAGCTAGGTCCTGGAATAGTGCTATTCAGGGAAAGTAAAACTCATTTCTCACTTATAACAAGAGTATTTGAAATGCCCCTTAAAGTTTGGGTTAAATGTAATTGATTGCATTCAGAGCTGGTTCTGTACTGTGCATCTGATGGGAACCCAGGGAGGATCCTCTTTGTGAGGAAGAAAATCATATGGCCTTCAAAACCAGTTGCTGTCCAGTCGACTGTGACTCATGGTGACTCCATGTGTGTCAGAGTAGAACTGTGCTCCATAGGGTTTTCAGTGGCTGGTTTTTTGGGAAGTAGATCACCAGGTCTTTCTTCTCAGGCACCTCTGGGTAGACTCAGACCTCCAAGCTTTCAGTAGGCAGCCAAGTGTTTTAACCATTTGATCATCCAGTGATTCCTCAGGGCATTTTAATAAGTCTCCACTGGGCAGTGAGCACTGAGGAGCAAGTCCCCGACATCCTGCTGCTGTTAGCTGTGAATGTCTCGGTAGTTGTCTGTGTCACCACTCCTGTTTAATTGAAATGTCAGGTAGCTCTACCTATCAGTACTAACCTTGATACCTCCCCCAACAACCACTCAGACAGATACATTCATTCTATGTATGTTTGTGTCTGTGTGTGTTCATGGCAGAGCTTGTGGCTCTCTGGTCTCTCTGGAATTTACTGAGGGTTGCCATCATGTAGGACACATATTTGGGGGACCCAGTGGGGTTGTGATGTTGCATTCTGATGTCGATCCCTCACATTCTGTCACATATTAGACAGCAGTGAGTTCTCCTTCTGACCTTCCTTGAGCTGCTCGCCAGCCAATGAGGTCCCATAGACTTATGGTCCCTGACACCGATTGGCTTGATCATACAGCTGCCCTCCTACCCAGTAGGTCTCTCTTTGGCCTGCCCAATATCCACTGTCCTGTAGGTTGAGAAGTCCTACCCTTTCCCTCTGTTTTGACCTTACAAAATTGCTTTATTTTAGCAACAGCTCTTTCCTGAGCCACTTCTCACACAGCTTGGACAGGTTCCCTAATGAGGCTATAAGCCAGAAAGTTCTTTTCATAATGGGGTTAGATTATTTATAAAGGAGCCCAGGGAACTTTAGGGTGATGGCTTCACAGAGCAAAAATTTTCCACATACAACAGGAAGATTCAGCCATCATTGGGAACTTTCCACACCTGTTGTATCTAAAAGACTTTGCTAATAATCATGGTGAAATTTTCAAAAATGGCAAGTCATGTTGCTCCAGGAAATTTAGAAACACATAGTGGGATA
>NW_006922224.1:199590-201290 GCF_000298275.1 Orycteropus afer afer | reverse complement strand
CCCACCGAGTCCATTCTGACTCATAGCAACCCTATAGGACAGAGTAGAACAGCCTCTTAGGATTTTCTGGCCTGTAATCATTACAGGAGCAGACTGTCACATCTTTCTTCTGAGGAGTAGCTAGTAGGTTTGAACTACCAACTGTTAATGGCCAAACACTTAACACTGCACCATCAGGGCTCCTCCCACCAATTCTCCCACCCATTGCTGTGGAGTCAATTCTGACTCATAGCAACCGTATAGGACAAAGGAGACCTGCCCCTTAGGGTTTCCAAGGCTCTAAATCTTTCTGCTGTGGAGCAGCTAGTCGATTTGAAACACTCGTCTTTCAGTTAGCAGCTGAGCACTTAACTGTTGTGCCACAGGAAATAAAAGATGAGGCTAGACAGGTGAGTAAGGTTCTGTTTGATTCACACGTGCAGTTCAACAAACCAGACACATTTCTGGAAGACACAGAACACAGGCCATAAACCCCTAGCTAAACACAGCTGCCTGGTCCCCTGATGCTGCCCCAAGGAGGCTGAGAGGTATGCAGGTTGTAGCTGCCAGCTGCCTGCCCTGAGTTCTGGACACTCACAGCTCAGGGCTGAGGCAACTCCACTACAGACTCCAGACCTCTGGAAGCTCACCTGCAAACTGCTCCATCCAGGGATCTGCCCGGTGGTCTGGAGTGTGGTAGGTGTGGGGGGACCTTTTGCACTGCACAGCTTGTGTCACAGAATGACATGTCCTGTGATACTCGGAAGGAACCTGTCTTAGTCTTAGTGCTGCTGTAACAGAAATACTACATGTTGGTGGCTTTAACAAATAGGAATTTATTTTCTCACTGCCTGGAGGCTAATAGTCCAAGTCAGAGCTTTGGCTGCATAGATTCCTTCTGTGGCCTGTCTCCTCATTCTGGTGCCTGCCAGTGAGCTTTGGCACTCTTTTGCTTGTAGATGCTTCTCACATGGTGTCTCTCTCCCCTGGGGTGTGTCTCTGTATCTATTCTGCTCTTTCTGTAACTCAGAAGGGATTAGGTTTTGCACCCACCCTTCTCTGGATGGCCTCATTATCATAACAAAAGCAACCCCCTGTTTCCAAATAGTATCATATCCACAAGTACAGGGCCCAGGACTTCAGTCTATATTGGGGGGGCACAGTTGAATCCATAACAGAACTTATGGACCTTCCAGCCCAGCCCTTCATCTTACAGATGAGGAAACTGAAGCAAGGCTTAGTGAAGGGAGGTGCCTGGGGTTACCCATCTTGATGGGGACAGAGCCCAGACCAGAACAGTGTCTCCCAGCCTTTTCCTGGTGCCCTTACTGTCACCAGTTGGCTGAGTACTTCCGACCCACAGAGTCACTGACCACTACTTAAACATGGTGGCCTCAAGCATGGCATCAGTAGATTGATGCCACCCAGTGTGCTGACTCATGGTGTCACAACCCACTCCTGCACACCACATGACCTCTTCCCATACCAGACCATACAGAATCCTTAAGAATTTTTTTTGTACTAGTATTACTCATAAATCACAATTCTCATATATTGCTAAATGTAATGGCAATAAACAAAACAAAAAACCAAACCCACTGCTGTGGAGTTGATTCCAACTCATAGCAACCCCCGTTGTGTTTCTGAGGTGGTAAATCTTTTTTTTTTTTAAAGATAATTTTACATTTATTTGTAATTTACCTTTATAAGTACTGGCATGC
>NW_006922224.1:179970-199252 GCF_000298275.1 Orycteropus afer afer | reverse complement strand
GAAGGGCAGCTAGGGGCCATAGTCTCAGTGGTTCCACCAGGCTCTACTGGACCAGCAAACCTGGTCCCAACTGAGGTGGTAAATCTTGATTGCCCAGTCTTGCTTCTGGGGAGTGGCTGATTGCCCAGTCTTGCTTCTGGGGAGTGGTTGGTGGGTTTGAACCACAAACCCTCTGGTTAGCACTCAGATGCCTTAGGCACTGTGCTACTAGAGCTCCTTGTAATGGCAAGAGTAGGGACATACACAACTAGCAAAATTAAAATTACACTTTTAATTATAATAGTGCGTGCAGACAGAACCACTAGATTTGAAACATCATTGTAATTTGGTACTAATGACAGCCCTGATCAGAGCACATTAGAAGGTTCAAAAAGTAAATTAGCATGGAGTTTTAGGCATGTAGGTATAACTGCTAGCTGGGCTTATGAAAATCGTTTTGTTGTTATAACTAACTATAGCATATTTTTATAAAATATAGCATAGTGGCTAAGACACTTGCCTGCTAACCAGATGGCTGGCGGTTCAAACCCACCAGCCACTCCTCGGAAGAAAGGTTGGGCAATCCTACTTCCGTAGTGATACTGCCTCAGAAACCCAAGGAGGGGTCGCTATGAGTCGGGTTTGACTCGACGGCACATAACAACAACAACAACATAATAAATTTCTGCTGAAACACTGCACAAATCTTTTTGAGATAGTCCTTTTGATGTTCTCCCCTCTGATTGTACCCCAGTGATGCCACTGACCTCTACCTAGCCCCTCACATTGTGATTACCCACTCTACAGAATACAGCCAAAAGAGGGTCGAGCACCCCAAACAAGGCACGCTCTGTGAGAATAAGGCCCAAATAATACTCAGAAACATAAAAATAAGACATCCCTTGAAAATGGTGTATTGAAGGAAAAAGAGGGAATGGTGCAAATCACAAAATCCAGCATGACTGTCAAGCCAGGGCTGCTGAAATCCACATTTGTGAAGGGGTGGCATCAAGGAGTACTCAACGCTCCATAGAGAGGTTCCGTGTCTCCTCCCACGATGAGTGTGTGTTTCTCCGTAGTTGTGTACCCTTGAAGTTGGCTTGCGGCCTCAGTTATTCTGTTCATGTTCTCAGAGCACTGACATTCCCCATGTGCATGCTGATGATATGTATCCTGTTGAAATGTGTGTGATTTGGATTGTGGGACTGCTCTGGGACAGTGCCAACACCCCTCCTCCTTACCTGTTTGCTAAATAAACACTGCCCAAGCTCTGGTGACGTAGTGCCTAAGGCGTTTGACCGCTAACCAGAAGGCTGGTGGTTCACATCTACCAGCCACTCCTCAGAAGAAAGATTGGGCAATCTACTTCTGTGAGAGATACCACCATGGAAACCCGAGGAAGGGTCACTATGAGTCAAATCAACTTGACGGCAGTGAGAAGGGAAGCCTGAGGGGCCTCAGAGCAGTACTCACACCACTGCCTGGGCAACAGGACATCAGTGCATCTCTTCTCCACCCAGGGTCATTCTAAATGTCTCTTTAGGCTCAACTGAGCCAATAACAAAGGGCAGAGTGAGGAATTCTGGGTGGTGCAAATGGTTGTGCATTCAACTACAAGCCAAAAGGTTGGTGGTTCAAACCTACGCAGAGGTGCCTTGGGAGACAAGACTGGAGATGGGCTTCTGGAAGGTCATAGCCTTGAAAACTCTTTGGAGCAGTTCTAGGCTGCACTGTGGGGTCACCATGAGTCAGAGTTGACTGGACAGCAACCAACAAGAGCACAACAATGAAGAGCAAAGTGAGATGTCGCACTACCAGAGAGATGGCAGGAAGGTGTCTCAGCTGTGTGAGGCAGGTTCATGTTGTTCATTTCTGTTGGCAGTGCCCAGCTGGGTTGCACTTCGCTTTCTTTCCAGTGGGTACAGCAGGGAGGCCCTGCAGGACATAGAAGCAAGAGAATGAGTAAATTTGAACAGCTTGTACAGATGAAAAGTACCCGAAGGTGCATAAAACACAGGCATGCACCCGGCCTTGTTGATCATTGCTAATTAAAATGTTCCCATCTCTCCTCTTTGTTTACTCTTAAAAGGCAGCATTTCATAGAAGGTAGCTTAGAAAAGAGTGTGTAACTGCTTTGTAGGGTGAGGAGCAATAGAGTTACAGAGCGTGGTGGTCCAGTATTATTAGCCAGTTTATTGAAGACTGATGCAATGCTAGCAGTGGCCCTCAAAGGGATTTTCAATTGGATCAAAACACTTTATCACAGAGCTCTGGTGGCACAATGATTAAGTGCTTGGCTGCTCACTTAAAGGTTGGTGGTTCAAACCCATCAGCAGCTCTGCAGGAGAGAGACCTGGCGATCAGCTTCCAGAAAGATTAAACCCAGTGCTGTCAAGTTGATTCCAACTCATAGTGACTCTATAGGACAGAGTAGAACTGTCCCATAGGGTTTACAGCTAAGAAAACCCTATGGGATAATTTCCCTCTGTTAAATGGGGTCAGTGTGAGTCAGCATAGATTGATTTAACACAACAACGATGAAAATATCAGGAAAACAAAAACATTATATTACTCCATCCATATTGTTTATAAATTGTATAATAAAGGAGTGTTTGACAATGAACCAGTGAGACTGGATCCATGTGACAACACCGCCTATAAAGGAATCCCACCCTTTCATTGGGAGATGTCCAGATTTGAATCCAGTTTTCTGCAGACAGTTCTTCCCCATCATCCCTTCCTTTCTCTGTTAGCAGCCTCTTCTGTCTTCCTCCTCTGTTGCTTTCACAGCATTGACTCCCATCTGTAAGGAGTTCTGTGCCAGAAATTCAAACCCCTAGAACAAAGCATCAGGATTTCTGGAGCACCCAAGGTCTATCTTCATTTTGCACAAGAGCTTAGATTTCATAACTGTATTTTCATGTTTATATGAAAGAACTAACTTTTTCTTGCTTCACCAGGAAAGTCTTACATCTTTGAGTACCTTCTTGTCTTTGACATTAGGTGGAAAACCTTAGTGCATCCTCGGGCACCGCTGGCTCTTCCTTCTCTGCCTGTGGAATTTGTGTACTTCCCTCCGCGTCTCTGCATGCCTCTTTCTTCTGCATATGATCATGTAATTAAAAACAGCCACATGTTCGCTACCTGCCAGGGGTTTCAAAAGCATTCAGGGCCCCGGATAATGCAGATGGTTAACATGCTTGGCCATTAACCAAAAGACTGGAGGGTTGAGTCCAACCAGAAGTGCCTTGGAAGAAAGGCCTGGCAACCTGCTTCCAAGAAATCAGCCATTGTGAACCCTACAGAGCACAGTTCTACTTTGGCGCACATGGGGTTGCCATGAGTTAGAATCAGCTCAATGGCACCTGGTTTGGTTTGGTGTTGCTACGCAAAAGCATTCACTTATAAAACTTCTGGCTACTTCTACGTCAATATTATTATCTCTGTTTCTGGGGGAGGATCCTAAGAGCCAAAGATGCTCAGTTACTTACTCAAGGCTCTAGACCAACATTTGGCAAAGAGCCACAAATTTACATTATCGGTGATTCCAAGTCCTAGGCCTGTTCTACTGCTCACCTTTCCATGTGGCCCCTGGGCTACACCCAGGGCCGGGCAAGTGCTTCCTCTTGGCTCTTTTCAGCGTTCTGTCTGCAGTCCACTGGTTATTTGCGTTTTCCAGCTTGTCCTTGATTCATTCAGAAAAGCCCTGGGCTCCAATGCTGAAAAGCCAGAAAGTGTCAAGAAGCAAGGCTAGCTACACAGGTCACAGCATCACCTACCCTTAGACCAGAAAAACTAGGTGGTACCCAGCTACCACTACTGACCATTCTGATCAGGGCCACAAGAGGTGGACCCTGAAGTAATGGGAGAAAAATATAGGACAAAATTTACATTCTTAAAAATTGCAGATTTGATGTCCCCCAATACCATGGTTGGCACAACACAGTATATAAAAATCTTGTTCCACAGCCGACTTTGGTGAGTACAACTGGGGTCTTAAAAGCTTTCTAGTGGCCATCTATGATGCATCTATTGGTCTCCTCTCATCTGAAGCAAAGAGGAGTGAAGGAAAAAAAAGCCATTTGGAACCAATTAGTCCAAGGATATGATGGACCTCAAGACCAGAAGAACTAGGTGGTGCCCAGCTACCAATGCCAACCACTCAGGAAGGAATCAAAACTGGAGATCTTGGGTAGAGTAGGAGGAAAAATGTGGAACAAAATTCAAAAACACAAAAATGGCCAGAATTACTGGTTGGATGGAGTCTGGAGGGACCCCCAAGACTATGGGATACCCTTTGGGCCTGAGATTGGACCCACTCCCAAGGATTGGCTCTTAGAAGTAGAAAGACTTATGTGCAGAATACCCAGCCCAGGGTGATGCACCCATCTACTCTAGGAGATACATCCCTTGTAGCAAACGGCCACGGGACACCAGAGGGGAAGCAGTCACATGGAGGGAAAGCTGGACAGACAGGAGTGCACAGTTAAGGGCACAAGAAGGTGAGGGGGTCACAGGGATGGGAGCTGAGGAGAGTGTGTTATGGTTGGGGATGGTAATCAGGACATGAAATCAAATGTACACAAACTGTTGAATGTAAAACAAAGTTTGCGCTATAAATTTGCACCCAAAGCGCACAAGCACACACACACACACAAAAGATCTAGTGTAAGTGAACAAGATAAGTAATTCCTCATGATTATATATATATGTTAAGGAATAAAAAAGAAAACACTAAATGTGTAATATAAATTTTTGTGCATAAATGCATAGGAAAAGGACTCAGAAGGATACATGCCAAAGTGTTTAACAGTGGTTATCCCTAGGAATGAGGAAAAGTGAAGGGGACCTGCATATTTCATTGTATGTACTGTTTTTTTTTTTTTTTTTTTGGTTCTTTTAAAGCAAGATATTAATTGATGGGGAAAAAAAAATTCTAGATTTGCTGGACCGCTTGAGATTAGAGGACTTTCTCGGATTATCGCCCTAGATACTCCATAAACCTCGAACCAAAACTACCCCCTGGGGTCACCTTTTAGTTAAATAACAGATTGGCTCATAAAATAAAGACTGTTTCCAATGAGTTCTGTACATCTTTTATAGAATCATCTGTATGAGATCAACTGGTCAACAGTTCTAACAGTTTGCTATAAAGCATAGAGGAAAGGGTACAGAGACAGGGAGAGGAGATGACTGGAATCAAAACAGCCAGAAGGAAATGAATGAGAATGTGGACACATTGTGAGAAACGTAACTGATGTCTCTGAACAATATGTGTTGTAGTTGTTAAATGGAAACCTAACTTGCAAACTTTCACTGAAAACACAATAAAATACTATTAAAGAAGAAGCAGCAGCAAGACTAGGGGAAGGAGATAGATGATGGTAGTTGCCAATGACTTTAGGAAAGTGAACCATCCTTGGCTTTGAAATGTCTGTATTTGCTCTTTCAGTATTCCATCTGCAGCGAGCCCCTCATTGAGCTGTCCAACCCCGGGGCCAGCGGTTCCTTGTTTTTTGTGACCAGTGATGACGAATTCATCATCAAGACCGTTCAGCACAAGGAAGCAGAGTTCCTTCAGAAATTACTGCCAGGGTACTACATGGTGAGTTACTGCGTGTGATGAAAGCCCTATCTTAATTACTGTCACAGGAGGGACAGTGAGAGGTTCGAATCCATCCAGAGGCACCTTGAAACAAAGACCTGGTGATCTGCTTCCCAAAGGAGGAGACACCAGCACACAGTCAGTACACTCCTGAGGTGTTTTCCGAGTGACTGTCAGTCATGTTGCTTTGCCTCTGGTGAACTTCCTTTTGTGTTCAGACTATACTGTCCCTTCATTGAATAGATTTTAAAAAGTGAGTAAGCCTTGAGCAGTAGGGCATGATTGTTGAATCATAGTTCTGGGTTCAGATCCCAGCTCAGCTATCAACTCATCATGAGACTATGAGTAAGCAGCATCATCAGTGTTTTTAATAATATTTTATTGTATTTCAGATGAAAATTTGTACTGCAAATTAGGTTCCCATTTAACAATTTATACACAGACTTTTGGGAGCTCTGGTGGCGTAGTGCCTTAAGGCATTTGAGTTACCAGAGGCCTGGTGGTTCAAACCCACCAGCCACTCCTCGGAAGGAAGGTTGGGCAATCTACTTCTGTAGAGATACCGCCTCGGAAACCCAAGGAGGGGTCGTTATGAGTCAGGACCAACTGGACGGCAGTGAGTTTGGGTTTTTTGTTTTTTGTTTTTTTGGTCTATTCAGTATTATTGGTCACATTTTTTCACCATGTGTCATTGTTCTCATTTATTCCATTCTAGTTGGTCTGTTTCCAGTACTCTAGTTTCCTTTCCCCCTTACCTTCTCATCTTTGCATTGGAGTCATTGTTGACCATTTGGCCTCCTATTGATGGTTGTCTAAAGGAGCTCATTATTTGCGGGTGATATTCTTTTTTTGAGGAGCCAATTTGTTATTTAGCTGATCTGAGTCAGTCTTTGTCTTTGTTGATGTTAGGTGTGCTCGAGTCAGTTCTAACTCATAATGACCCTGTGTACAACAGAACAGAAGTTCTGAGTCAGTCTTTAAAAGCTGGGAAATAACCTGTCATACCTTGTTGCTGTGATAAAGGAAGGGTATAGGATTTAGGATGAAGGAAGTATTGCCAAGCTCCTTGTACCCAGTAAACAGTGACAATAAGTGCCTCCCATTCATGGTGAGCTCACTAGGTATCAGGTATGGCTGTCAGTACTCTAGTGTGCAAATTCACCGAATCTTTGTAGCAACCTTCATTCCCATGGTTATCTTTGTCTTACAGGTGGGATGATTGAGGCGAAGATAAATCAAATACCTGGTTCAGGGTGTCTTAGTTCTCTAGTGCTGCTATAACAGAAATACCACAAGTGGATTGCTTAACAAACAGTAATTTATACTCTTGCAGTTTAGGAAGCCAGAAGTCCAAATTCAGAATGCCAGCTCTAGGGGCTGGGTAAAGGCCTTTCAACCTTGGGCTTTGGCTCTGCCTCTTATTCCAGGCCCACGGAGCTGGAGGCATCTCCTAACTGAGGCAGCTGCTGGCTGCTGAGGCTGACAAACCCAAGGTCATTAGGTAAAATGATAGGATCACAAGATCAGTAGGTGACACGGCAGGCCACTGGTTCAAGTCCAGGAAGAATCCCAAGATTGGCAGGCAACACATCAGGCTGTTGTTTTAAGACCAGGAACTGGAAATGAAGACTTGGCCAAATGCAGGATTCAAATGTGTCAAAAAGCTAGAGATCTTCCTCAAAACTTCTTTATATATACAGGAAGCAGGCCACTCCCCAAAGGCAACTAATTAGGTGCTCATATCAGATTCTACTGTGGAGATGACTACACCATATCCAGTTGCCAAACCCCTCAAAACCATGGCTCAGCCAAGTTGACACACAGTTTTAACTACCACACAGGGTTATTCAGCTAATGAGCTGCAGAGGTGGGACTTGAATACAGGCATTCAGGTTCCAGAGGTGGCATTTTTAACCCCGGCACTATACTAGAAAACTACATTCACTGCCATTGAGTCAATCCTGACTTATAGCAACCCTATAGGACAGAGTAGAACTGCCTCCATGGAGTTTCCAAGGCTGTAAATCTTTGTGGAAGCAGACTGCCTCATCTTTCTTCTGTGGAGCAGCTGGTAGGTTTGAGCCACCAGTCCTTAAGATAGCAGCTGAATGCTTAACCATTGCACTACCAGAGCACTGTTCACGGTATATATTTAATATCAGCTACTCTTAGCAACTACACTTTAGAATTTAGGATGTCATAGTTTAAATATGATAACATAAACAAAATCTCTTCTTATAGTCTCAGATACAAAGAAACAGTAACTTAGCCCAGATGGATTTATTGGACATATAGTCCAAGCTTTTAAATGTGCCTAAGTGGTCCTGTCATTTTCTTAGCCCTGATTTCTTTGTATGGAGTCCCTGAGTGGCACAAACAGTTAACCTTCAGCTACTAGCCAAAAGGTTGGAGGTTCGAATCCACCCAGATTCACTTTGCAAGAAAGCCCCTGGATATCTGCTTCTGAAAGGTTGCAGCCATTGGAAGTCCTAGTGAGCAGTTCTCCTCTGACACATACAGGGTTGCTGTGAGTCGAAATTGACTAAGCAGCAAAGTGGCCTGGGGTTTCTTTGTACTTTCATAGCAGTTATTCATTTTCTGTGATTGGAGTGCTACATGGAGACGTTTGGATTTCAAAAGCCCCAGTTCCCCCATTCACCAGCTATGAGAGGTGACCATTACCATCTTTGTCTCAAAACAAAATTGGTGAGCAGCCACATAGCTCATTTGTGTTTAAAAACACAGTTTTCATTCCCACATCAGATGGAGAACATGAAGTGTATAAGCCAATCCCACATCTACATAGAACAGTCGTAAATCTAAAGAGCAATCTTAGTGGGTAGCATGCACAGATTTTAAAAGGTTTTGGTCCTGAATAAGCAGGTTTATCCCATTCATTCAACAAATGGAACAAACACTATGATTCATCTCACTCAAGAAAAAATGTGAACATCAGATGCTTTCCCAGTACATGCTAAGGAAAAGCTACACCAGAGTCCAACATCTCCTGTTAGTTAAATCTCTGAAAACTGCTAGGGAAGGTTTCTCCAATATAACAAGTAAACAGATGAAATGCATGCATATACGTGTATTGATCTCTAAGAGTTCACACAGTCTCTCATGGAGAAGACCAAGAGCCTTTGCCCTGGAAATAACAAGGGAAGACGACAAGGGTGCCTGTCATCCCTTTTTCTCTCTGACACATTTGTTAGGAAATCCGGCAGATAATGTTTTGAGTGGAAGCAAGACTAGAAGTAAGCATCAGCACTATTCTCTGGAAATGGTACAATTGAGAATGAGGCAGATTTTAAGAAAGTAGACTAGTGGTCTCTAGAATAAAAGGGGTCCAGCAGATTTGCAGGCTATAAGCTAAAGCTACCAAATCCATTGTGTTCCATTTTATAGGTCATGTGAAACAGATGGTAGAATGCAAAAAAGAGACATTGTTCGTGGTGACAGTAAACCTGCTGCCATCAAGTCGATTCCAATTCATAGGGACCTGCATTGGGTTTCCAAGGCTGTAAATCTTTACAGAAGTGGATTTCCTCATCTTCCTCCCATGGAGCAGCTGATGGGTTTGAACCACTGACCTTCTGATTAGCAGCTAAATACCTTACCCACTATGCCACCAGAGCTCCTTATGATGACAATAATCAACATTTTTTTTAAGTTAATGAACATTATGAGAAAAATAAAGATGTAAATAAATGAAGGCATTATTCCAATTGGGAAAGCAAGTTGTTGTATTTATAATGCATGAATAGTAATCAATTAAAAATATTGTTGGTAATAACAAGAAAAACTTTAAAATACCTGAGTCTATAAAAATGAATGTATAAGACCAATATGAAGGAAACTTCAAAATGCTTTTGAAGGGTGTAAAAAACCATCTTAAAGGACAGAGATAGGCATCGTTTCCAGATTCAAAATTGTGAAGATATGAACTACCTCTGAATCAGTGTATTAATCTGGTCTAGTTCCGATAAAAAGTCCAATGGGATTTTTCCAAGAAGCAGCTGTTTCTTTTGGAAGAGAAAGCAAGTATCATTTCAACAGCATAGTTAAAAATGAACAATGGAAGAGAAGGTTGTAAGAATGAACAAAACATTTTGAAAAGGATAGTGGGATGAAGGGCCCAAACATATACCAAAAGCTTATTGAATTATACTAACCATAAAGACAGAGTGTTATTACAGTTCTAAAGAAATAAATGAATTGTTACACTTGAACTGTGGTATTGGCAAAGAATATCAAAAATACCATGGACTACCAGGAGAAGGAACAAACCTGTCTTGAAAGAAGTACAGCGAGAATGCTCCTTAGAAGCAAGAAGGTCCAGACTTTCTCTCTTCTACTTTGGACATGTTGTCAGAAGGGACCAGTCCCTGGGGAAGGACATCATGCTTGGTAAGGTAGAGTACCAGCAAAAAAGAATCCCCTCAATGAGGTGGATGGACACAGTGGCTGCAACAATGAGCTCAAGCACAGCAATTGTGAGGATGGTGCAGAACCAGACAGTGTTTCATTTTGTTGTGCATAGGGTCTCTCTGAATCGGAACTGACTCAACGGCACCTAACAACAACAAACAAATGGCTCAATGGATTCAAATCAAGTTTCTAGAAATAGGCCTGTGTGTCTTTGATAATCTACTGTATGATGTAAGGGGAACATAGACTCTCTTGAGAAAGAATAAATGGCTATCCATTTTGGGGGAAATTAAATAACTTCCCCATTTCAAACTTTTCACACAAAAGTATCACATCCATATGGAATCAAGAGCAAAACTATTAAAAATTTAGAATAAAAATAGAATAAATTTATAACCTTGGAGTATAAAAAGCTCTGGGAAACAAGATGAGAAAAGAAAAGGACAAGAAAAAAATAGATACATTCTATTCATTCTATACGTTCTACAATAAAGCATCTGTATAACAAAAATATTCCAGATACATACATAACAGAAGCACATAGAGGATTGCCAGAATGCTGGGATAATCCAGTAATTTCCAAAAGTGGGGAGAGGACAAGAGCAGTGGTGGCAAAGAGACTTTTCACGATATACACGTCCTTTAAGATAAACCAAATCCACTGTCATTGAGTCAATTCCAACTCACAGCAACCTTTTAGGACAGACTGGAACTACCCCATAGGGTTTTCAAGAATGTAAATTTTTGTGGAAGCAGATTGCCTCATCTTTCTCCCACAGATCAGTTAGTAGATTTGAACCACCAGTCTTTTGGGTAGCACCTGGGTGCTTTAACCATTAGTCCACCAGAGCTCCCTTTCCTCACCTACTTTTAAAATGGAACAAAAATAGGTTGTGTATTCCCTATTTTTACAATAATAAAAAAGGACAAACAGTATAATGGGAAAAAATATTTACTCTCTGTAGATAACCAAACCAAACCCACTGCCATCGAGTCAGATCCAACTCATAGTGACCCCTCCTTGGGTTTCTGAGGTGGTATTGCTATGGAAGTAGAGTGCCCAACCTTCCTTCCGATGAGTGGCTGGTGGGTTTGAACCGCCAGCCTTCTGGTTAGCAGTCAGTTAGAGCTTCCACTGGGGGGAGAGATTAGGCACTGTGCTACTCTCTCTATAGATAGGAAAATGATAAATAGCCAGAGTATATCAAGAACTCCAATGACAAAAACATATGGAAAGATTAGCAAAAGATATTCATACAAAATTATTGAGGTGATACAAATGGCCCAAAATACATCAAAATATCAAATGTTTACAATAATCAGTGATATTCACATTTAAAAAAATAAGTTTCCACTTTTCCCTTATCATACTTTCAAACCTTGAATGTATGGTAAGAGTGAAGGGATGTGTGCAGTCCTGCACCTTGCTGTTGGAATGGTAACTGGGACTAGCTGTTTTGGAGGGCAGGTCTTCATGGGCTACCAAAATTTAAAATGTTCATTGTTTATACCCTAGCAGTTGATTTTCCCTCCCGCCACCTTAGAATATGGCCACCCTCACACCAGATAATGCTTTGCCTGTTTTCCCCATCACTGTCAAGTTGATTCCCGCTCACAGTGACCCCCGTAGGACAGAGTAGAACTACTCCATAGGTTTTCCAAGCCTGTAAATCTTTATGGAAGGAGACTTTCACATCTTTCTCACGTGGAGAAGCTGGTGGATTCAAAACACCAACCTTTTGATTGAAAGTTGGGTGCTTTAACACTGCACCATTAGGGCTCCTTTGCCCATTTTTAATTGGGGCTAATTTGGGAATTATGTCCATTTTCACTGCAGCCACTTTTCAAGCCCTGAGTTTTGAGTGATGAAGTCATTGTTCCAATAAGCAAACTTAAGGAATAAATAAGATACAGCAACATTTTACCAATGACCATTAGTAACGAGAATTAATCCAAATGATTTTCATGTTTGCATGAAAACCCATCTTTCATGGGCATGGTTTTATAAAAATGGGAAATTTTAAATGTATTTCCCTTTTCCTGTTTTCAGAATTTAAACCAGAACCCAAGGACTCTTTTGCCAAAATTCTACGGACTGTACTGCATGCAGTCCGGTGGCATCAACATCAGGATTGTGGTGATGAACAACGTCTTGCCACGCACCATGAGGATGCACTACTCGTACGACTTGAAAGGCTCAACCTATAAACGAAGAGCATCCCGAAAGGAGAGAGAGAAGTCCAACCCCACGTTCAAGGACTTAGACTTCCTGCAGGACATGCACGAAGGGCTGTATTTTGATACTGAAACATACAACGCACTGATGAAAACACTCCAGAGAGACTGCCGGGTAAGGCATGTCCCCACTGTCATTCCCTTTGAAAGGTCATCTGTGGTAAGGTCATCCTGGGCTACCACTCATCAAAAGCATAGAAATAACGAATGTCCAGTGTGGACACATGGAATTGCATCTTTCCCAGTCCCAGTGCTGATCCAGGTTTCTCTGAGGTTGAAGGGAATGATCAAGGAATCGTCTGGAGTCTTCTCTGTTGATTTTATAAGTAAGGGAAGTCGGCTTCAGAGTCCCTGGGTGGAGTAACCAGTTAGCATGCTCAGCCACTTACTGAAAGTTTGGAGATTCCAGGCTACCTAAAGGTACCTCAGAAGAAAGGACTGTTGCTCTACTTCTGAAAAAATCAGCCATTGGAAGCCCTACAGAACACAGTCCTACTCTGACACACATGAGGGTTGAAATCAAGTTAATGGCAACTGTTGTTTTTTTTTTTTTTTTTAAAGTCAGCTTCCTTGATAAAATGAGTCATGAAAGCTTTTTCTTTTTGTCCCAAACTGTGATGAAGGTAGTTAAACTAGGGTCATAAGAAATTGAGGCTTAATGCTGTGATTGGCAAGGAAAGCCGTATACAGAACTCAGAGGAAGTGAGCTTCCACTGGGGAGAGAGATTTGGAGAAAATGCCCTTGGTGAGATGAACTGTAGATCCCAGTGTGGGTGCAGAACCATTCCCATGAGCAGCATATGTGCTGAAAGTGTTTTATGCCAACTGAATGAAAGGCAGTCATTTGTGCATACTTAACCAGGGCTGTCAGAAGTCAGAAGAAATTCATGGTCTGCAATCTCTTAGTCTGCAAATGAAGTAAGGCCAACGCTTAAGCAAGATTTTTCTGACCTGTGCACTTATGGAGCACAGGTAAAAGTCTTTTTGGAGAAAAAGATGAGACAAGTCTAGTGCCTTCTGAGAAAAATGATCATTGGATTAACAGATCCTCAGGAGTATCACCCCCTAGCACTTGGGAGGAAGATCCAGGCACTCAGCTTAGCTGGGCCTAGTGGAGGGACAGAGAATAGAGGGGAGCGGAGAGTGCAGTGGATGGGGGCCGATGTGCAGGTGGAGGGGTCACAATGCATGGTGGAGGGGGTAGAGAGTACGGTGGAGGGGCAAAGAGCTCAGTGAAGGGGGCAGAGGGCTCAGTGGGGAGGGCAGAATGCAGGTGGAGGGGGCAGAGGGCATAGTGGAGGGGCAGAGGGTGTGGAAGGGAGCAGAGAGTATGACAGGGCAGGGTTGGGCCTAGGCCTGGCAGTGCTGTTTACAGGGGTGAGTAGGGCTCACAGAGCTTGGCTGGGATTTTCTTTTCAGGCTATAGCTCTCTGGTCTTCTGAAGGCTTAGAAAGGTGACCAACATCATTGCAGGGGATGGGATGTACTTCTCTGCCCAACCTCAGCTCACCTGAAGGTGAGGAGGACAGTGTAACCTCCGGTCCAACAGACAAAGTGGGAAATCCTCAGAGGAACCAAAACCCAAAAACCAATTTCCATCCAGTTAATTCCAAGTCACGGAGCCCCCACATGGGTCAGAGTGAAACTGTGCTCCACTGGGTTTTCAATGGCTGATTTTTCAGAAATAGATTGCCAGGTCTTTCTTCTGAGGTGACTCTGGGTAGACTCAAACCGCCAACCTTTTGGAAAGCAGATGAGCTTGTTAATTGTTTGTGCCACCCAGTGACTCCTTGAGCAGCAGTATCCTACGGTTTCTGGATTTTCCTTTCTATACCTGCCATAACATACATGCTAATGCATGAGAAGGAGTCCTTGGTGTCATTTTCTCAGTGACAGGAATTTTCCTTCCCATCCCTACTCTTCAGCTTCCATTTAGTGAGTTCTTACAGCAGACCAGGCTAGGCGAAGATTTTTTGGTGCATTTTTACTTTTAATTCCTTGTCAACCCTTTGAAGACTGTACTATTCACATTCCCATTTTAATTTCTGAGGAGTTCCATTCTCAAAGAGGTTTTGAAACTTGTCTGGCATTGCTTAGCAGGTCAGTGGCACAGCCCACAGCTGTTTGGGAACAAAGTATAAGCTTCAGCTGAAATTTATAGATTTTCTGGGTTAGGCTTTCCCTCCCCCCTCAGAAGGCAAAGGAGGTATAGTGGGAACCAAGCAAATGAAGAAAAAAAAAAATTGTTCAGCAGAGCTATTCAGATAACTTAGTGGGGTGGATATGAGTGATTCATATCTTTTTTAATGAATAAATAAAAACAACAGCCACAATTTAGAAGAAAGCCTTTCCTTGTATTTACCCTTCAGAATGTGGGTGAAATGTGACTCTCAATTCCCCAGAGTGCAGCATGAGCCTCTCCAGTGTTAGACTTGCTTTCTCTGTCTGTGTGTGTCTTGCCTCTTGAATATGGAAAGACTTTTTCCACTCTCTTCTGAAACCACGTGCTTTAGTGCCAGAACAAAAGGAAAGATCCGGTATAACAGCCCCATTGCACAGGAATTGTCTGTTTATTCACTCTTCCTGAGCCCAAGACAAGTGGATCAAGGGCAAACACTACTCTTCCTCAGGAATGAGACCCTGGAGAGTGGGTTTTTTTTTTTTTTTTTTTTTTTAGGTTTGTGATTCTAGAAACATCCTGTTAAAGGTCAAGTGTAGAGGTATCCTAAGACTAACTCCTTGTCACTTGATGCATTTGACCTTCCACAGGACATACCAAACTCACTGCCACTGAGTTGGATCTGACCCAAGACATGTTGTTGTTATGTGCTGTCGAGTCGAACCTGACTCACAGCAACCCCTCCTTGGGTTTCTGAGGCGGTATCACTATGGAAGCAGATTGCCCAACCTTCCTTCTGAGGAGTGGCTGGTGGGTTTGAACCACCAGCCTTCTGATTAGTAGTCAAATGCCTTAGGCACTGTGCTACCAGTGAGACTCAAGACACAGGGGTTGGAAATTCACTCTAAAGTTCTTCAAAGTAGGCACAGTGGCTTCAGAGAGGCATCTGTGAGAGGTAGCATGGGAGTGTGTGGAGTGCCTGGGGGGTGCAAATGATTCACATGTTGTTCCAAACTGAAAGTTTGGAGGGTCCAGTCCACTCACAGGAGCATCTGAAGAAAGCCCTGGAGATATACTTCTGAAATATCAGCCACTGAAGAACCTAAGGAGTACAGTTCTCCTCTAACCCAATGGGGGCATCTGGAGTTGGAGTTGACTCCATGGCAACTGGTTGGTGAGGATGAAGTCAGTGACATCATAGCTTGGTTTGAAGGATGGAGAGCTAGTCTCCAGGTAGGCAAAGCATTTGTTGTTGGGTGCCGTCCAGTTGCTTTCAACTCATAGTGATCCCATGTGATGGAGTAGAACCATCCTATTTCCTATGCTATAATCTTCCTATGCAGATCACCAGGTCTTTCTCCCTTGGAGGCACTGGTTGGGTTCAAACCATCAACCTTTTGGTTAGCAGCTGAGTGCTTAACTGTTGTACCAGCAGGGATCCATAGGTAAGGCAATTAAAAAAAAAAAAAAAACACTGCCATTGAGTCATAGCAACCCCATTGGGTTTCCAAGGCTATAAATCTTTATGGAAACAGAATGCCTCATCTTTTTTCTAAGAAGCAGCTGGTGGGTTCGAACTGCTGCCTTTTGGTTAGCAGCCAGATGCCTTCTCACAGCACCACCAAGGTTCCTTGTAAGATAAGACAATAGAAGCATCTATTTCTAGGAGAGAATAATGTAACTAGGCATGACATCACATAAGGCGTTCTGGGAATCACAGTTGTTTGGTTTTTTTGGCAGTTAATAGTTAAGGAGAGCACACAAGGATGGAGAGAGAAGTTGGCAGAGGTCCAGTGAGTCTAAGTCCTCTTAAGGGTTTAGAAGTGGCAAATCCAAGAATTCCAGGTCTCAGGGCCCCAGCTGTGCTGTGGTTCCCCAGACAGGCATAATAAGTCTGCTGTCCTCTTGCTGACCATACTTGCTTCCACCTCCATCCCCATCTTTCATATTTTGTCCTAATATCTCAGACCTGGAGCTCCATTTCCCTGATCATGACTGCTGGCTGGACCACACCTATGTGACTTAGCGACCCAGCCTGACCCCCCTCATGCCCTGCTTCCCATCAACACCTTCCCGAGTCCCCCATCAGACATGTATCTAAATGACCTGAGTAACCACATCCCACAATGAGCCCTCTTGAAAAGTGCCATCCCTGCCTAACATCCCTAAATAGCCCAAGCCCTTTCCCTACCACCCCTGGTCCAGCCCACCTTCAGGCCCCTGTGAGGGTGCGTCCCTGACCACCTCCTCCACTCTGAGCTTTGGAAAACTGAGCTCACCCTGTGCATCAACCCTGCTGAGCCCTCAGGATTCCAACAGGGGGCTCCTCCCAGAAGCAAGGGCTCAGACCCACATGGCTGTCCCTGTTGGCTGTGTATGGGAAAGCAGGTATAAATGATCGGTCCCTCTCTTGACTCATCCCTTGACCTCACCCCCTGCTGCCTAGTGTGATACCATCTGCACTTATAGTGAGCTTGGCCCAGGGAAAGGGTGACATCACTGGTCACTGGCTGTCAAAAACAAGAAAATTGGATTTAGCCCAGCCATCCCCTGTGATTCCCACATAGTGAACAAGCTGAGCTGCACTGTATTTGAAAGCTGCTCTTCTAGCCTCTCTGTCATCTCCCCCAAGCCTATCCCTCTGCCTGTCTTCCCTGTGTCATGGAATGTCACCATGATGTAGCCAGCTGCCTAAATTCATGTCCTGAAGCTACGCTTTCCTCCCTTCTCTTCCTCTTTGTCCAAAACTGAACCAAATCTGTTGCCATGGAGTCAATTTTGACTCATAGTGACCCTTTAGAACAGAGTAGAACTGCACCATTGGTTTCCAAGGCTATAATCTTTACAGGAGCAAATCACCAGGTCTTGCTTCTGTGGAGCCATTGGGTGAGTCTGAACCGCCAACCTTTTGGTTAGCAACCAAGCACTTTAACCACTGCACCATCAGAGCTTCTCAGTAGGTACTTAGTAAATGTTGATTGGGATGTGTACTTGAATGAACACAGTAGACTGATGGTAAAGAGAGGTTTCTGTATGCTACCAGGACTTCCGTGTACCTGGCTATGTTTTAGTCATCCGTGGTTGGTAAAAATGGTTAACACACTTGGCTTCTAACTGAAAGGTTGGAGGTTCAAGTCCACCCAGAAGCGCCTCAGAAGAAAGGCCTGGAGATATGCTTCTGAAAAATCAGCCAGGGCACAGTTCTGCTCTGACACACATGAGGACAGAATTGGAAGCTGGAGTTGGTTAGGTTCACTGTGCTCTACCTTGGAGGAAATACGCAGTTGCATGCAATGTCTGACTAATTTAATGAGAATTGAATGGCTCTGAGAATTTAATAAAGCAGCTGATCTCCATTTTGAATCACTTGATAATTATTTGAAAAACCATACTGGTTGTCCCCATACAAAGAGTCATTTAAGAGTCCCTGAGTGGCACAAATGCTTAAGTCCTCAACATCAACTAGAAGGTTGGAGGTTCAAATCCCACCAGTGGCACCTCAGAGGAAAGGCCTGGTGACCTATTTGCAAAACATCACAGCCTTGAAAACCCAGTGGAGCACAGTTCAACTCTGCACACATGGGGTTGCCATTAGTCACAACTGATTCAACAGTAACTGACTTGGTTTGGTTTTGTGTTACAAAAGTATACTTGTATTTCAATCCAATCATTCTTCCACAGAAGCACGATTGTAAATAGTCATTAGACCCTGTTTCCTGTAGGTGTGTACTCTGCCTCCCCAGCTACACTCTGAAAAGCAAGACTCCTTCCTTAGACCTTTTTGCAGCTGCAGTACCCTGGCTTAGTGTATACGCTCAATACATGTTGCAAGATTACAATAAAACTGCTTTTCAACTGAAAATTTATGTGTTAATTTTAGAAGGAACAATGGGAAACTATTTCTATAGGAGTTATTCATGTATCATTTACTATAATTAGTTCTTCTCTGACATAACTTATCAATGGAAAAATCTGAGAAGGCCCATTTATGGATGACTGTTTGGAGAAATCACATTAAGACAAAGAACATTACTGAGAGTTTGTGTTTACAATCCAAATTTTTCTTCAAGTGGCCATCTTGATAATTAATCACCTAAGTGGCTTATTTTATGCTTACTGTGTTTTGCTGTTGGGCAACAATGTTGTCCATGTTTAAATAGTGTGGAACTAATTTTCTTTTTTTTGTACAAATGACTATTATCATAAATATTAGTAGGTTCTCAGACTTGCATGAAACTGGTTTCAAAAACACTAAACCTTTTGGTGTGCATGCTGGAAGCTTTCTTCTAGTCATGTAGGGCAGGCTCTAAGTTTGTAGATATTGTTGTTCTGTGCCATTGAGTCATCTCCAACTCAGAGCGGCCCATTCTTGTGTTTCCAAGGCAGTATCACTACAGAAGTAGATTCCCCAATCTTCCTTCCGAGGAGTGGCTGGTGGGTTTGAACCACCAGCCTTCTGGTTAGCAGTCAGGTGCCTTAGGTACTACACCACCAGAGCTCCCTAGTTTGTAGATAGAGCCTTTGTATTATATTTAATTCTGCACTAGAACTAGTGTTTACCTCCTCATGTATTATTGTGTTTTGTAGGAAATTGTTTCCATTTAGTTTAGACAGTTTATTCTCTTTTTTTTATATTGGTTGCCTTGGGGAGGAAAAAGTACTTCAAACCAAATAGAAAATAGACATGTGTCTCTTTGAGGACAACGCTTCAATTTAAACTATTGCTATTTTACCAATAAGGAATTGGAATATTTAGACTTCAGCCAGAACATGAGAAGGTAGAGGGATATCATCGATTCCATACCTCTGTATCATACCTTGAAAGATTACTTACAAAAGAAGGTATAAACACATCCGCTGTCTTTCAAATGATGTTTTGCAGACGCTGTGATCCCATGGGATCATTGATTGGCTTT
>NW_006922224.1:138180-174864 GCF_000298275.1 Orycteropus afer afer | reverse complement strand
TGGGCTCGAGTATAGCAGGGATTGTGGGGCTGGTGCGGGATCGGGCAGTGTTTCGTTCTGCTGTGCATGGGGTCGCTATGAGTCGGAAATGACTCGACGGCACTTAACAACAACAACAACAACATACTGTGTTTTGCAGTCTGTGTATATACTATTAGTTTTCTGATCCCATAGGAACATAAGCATAAAGCAAAGTTAAAATTGGTAGACCCACACGAAAAAAAAAAAAAAAAAATCCACTGCCATCAAGTCAATTCTGACTCATAGCAACTCCTACTGGGTTTCAGAGGCTTTAAATCTTTACAGAAGTAGATTGCCTCATCTTCTTTCCATGGAGCAACTGGTGGATTTGAACTGCTGCCCTTCTGGTTAGTGGCCCAATGCCTTACCCATTGTGCCACCAGAGATAAATAAGTGAAACCAACTCACAGCATCTAAGCTTGTTTGAGCTGGAAGAATCCTGGGGCTCCCTGGAGTCAGAGGAGTAATGGCCTCCCTGCTTCAGTCTGAGAAAAAGTACTTTTGATTATTGCATTTCTATCCAGCCAAGCCAGGATTCCTCATGGAAATAGAGACAGTATCATGTATGCAAAGACGTTAAAAAGGTTTTACCTGTAAGTCTCTCTCTCCCTCTCTCTCTCTCTTTTTTTTTTTTTAGCTCTTTGTCTTGAAATAATAGATTTTCAGATAAGCAGAGCACTGCTGAAGAAGAACAAAGTGGAGGTCTCACACTCCCAGATCTCAAAACCTATTATACAGCCATGGTATTCAAAACAGCGTGATATTGGTACAATGACAGACAGATAGACCAATGGAACAGAATAGAAAACCAGAAATAGACCCATCCATCTATGGACAGCTGATCTTTGACAAAGGTCCAAAATCCATTAAATGGGGAAGAGAAAGCCTCTTTAACAAATGGTGCTGGCAAAATTGGATATCCACTTAAAGAAAAATGAAACAAGACCCATACCTCACCCCATACACAAAAACAAAATCAAATTGGATCAAAGACTTAAATGTAAAACCCAAAACTATAAAATTCATTAAAGATAAAGTAGGGGCAGATCTAGAAGCACTAATTTACAGCATAAATAGACTCTAAAAGAGAACACAGAATGCACAGGAGGTAGAAGAGAAGCTAGATGACTGGGACCTTTTAAAAATTAAATTTTTATGTGCATCAAATGACTTCGCCAAAAGGGTAAAAAGAGAACTTACAGATTGGGAGAAAATATTTGCCTATGACAGGTCTGACAAAGGACTTATGTCCAAAATCTATAGAAAACTTCAACACCTCAACACCAAAAAGACAAATAACCCAATTCAAAAATGGTCAAGAGACATGAACAGACACCTCATTAAAGATGATACGCCAGCAGCCAACAAACACAAGAGGAATTGCTAGTAATCGTTAGTCATTAGAGAGATGCAAATCAAAACAATGATGAGATATCATCTCACCCCAGCAATAATAGCAAAGTTCAACAGGGCAGAAAATAACAAATGCTGACAAGGTTGTGGAGAGATTGGATCTCTTATACACTGCTGGTAGGATTGTAAAATGGTACAACCATTGTGGCAAACAATATGGCATTTCCTTAAAAAACTGAAAATAGAAATGCCATTTGACCCAGCAATTCCATTACTAGGAATATATCCTAAAGAGGTAAGAGGCAGGACATGAACAGACATATGCACACCTTTGTTCATCGCAGCACAATTCACTGTAGCAAAGAGACAGAAACAACCTAAATGCCCATCAACAGATGAATAGATAACCAAGTTATGGTACATTCACACAATGGAATACTATGCTACATTAAAGAACAATGAAGGATATGTGAATCATCTCACAACATGGATGAGCCTGGAGGACATTATGCTGAGTTAAATAAGTCAATCGCAGAAGGACAAATATTGTATGAGCCAATTACTGTAAAAAGTCAAGAAGGGTTTGCTTTAGGAAGGGAACTCACTTTGTAGGTTACTGGGATGGGGAGGGAAGGGGAGGGAATAATGTCAGGCTATTTCGGGGCCACATGCTGAGGTGGGTAAGGGGAGGGATGGTATGGAAAGAGTCTGTGACCACCATGGTAACACTGGGGAAAGGGAGGACACTGAATTGTGCACATAAGATAGAGAAGACAGAGGATAATACCAGTATATCTACAATACTGCATTACTGTTAACAGCGAAAACTAAGCTGCAGATAAACACATAAACATCTGAGAAGATTAGATGGGGGTCAGTGAACAGGATTATACTCTAGACCGAGGATAGATTCAGCTGAGTCTAATCTTGTACATATACCAGTGATACAAAACACCTGCAGTCCTTACAGAAACAACAGCAGACAGACAGAGAGTAATCCCTCACAGACAGCCAGTGTTCTGGTTACCTAGTGCCGCTCTGACAAGAATATACCACAAATGGGATGACCTTAAACAGGATTTTATTCTTAAAATTTGGAGGTTTTGAGTCCCAGTTCAAAGCACCAGGCTTTATCTAGGGCCTGAGTGAAAGCCCCTCAACCTTGGAGTACAGCTCTGCCTCCTGCTCCCAGCCCACTGGAGCTAGAGGTGTTTCTTCACTCAGACAGCTGCTGGCTGCTGAGGCTGACAAACCCAAGGTCGACAAGTAAAAAGGCACAGTCTCAATGTTACCAAACCACACGGCAGGCCATTATTTCAAGTCTATTGTAAGTCCCAAGGTCAGCAGAGCATGGCAGGCTGCTGAACAGCAAAACGGTTACACGCAGGGTCCAAGGGTGCCATAAGCTGGAGACTATCCCCAAGGCTTCTCCTTATATATGGGAAGCAGACCACATACCCAAAGGCAGCTACTCATCTGCTTGTGGTAGATCGCACCATGGAGTTGATTGCCAATCTCATCATGGGGAATAACTGCCACCAGCTGCCCCGTCACTCAACCAGGCCCAGCCAAGTTGACACACACATTTAACTACCATAATTCCACCCCTTGTCAACTTGGCACCTGTACAGATCTTCATTGGGTGACATCTGTACAGATCTCTCTCACTAGGTGGCTCTAGTCCCCTAATTGCTTTAAATGGCAGCCTCACACCCTTGGCCTGGCAGGCCCTGTTCCTCTACCTCTTGGGCATGGCAGCCCTGCCCCCTCACTCTTGGGCAGCAGCTGTGGCTCCACCCCACTGGCTCACGTGAACGAGCATCCCCACACTCCAGAACCGAGTTTGTGAAGGTCTAACTCTTTGAAACCTAGGGGGCTATAGTGGTTCCACCCCCAAAGGCCATGGTCCTACCCTTTGAGGCTGAGGCAGCTCTGCTTCCCATTTCCTTAGTCTCTCTGCTTCTGCCAATTAATGCCTGAGGGCAACCCACTTTGCTAGAAATCTTCCTGCCCTAAAGGACACTTAGCTTTCTTGCTCCATGGGCCAGCCAACCTGCTACTCCATTTTATGCCGGTTTCTTCACCAATTAATGCCCAAAGCAACCCACTCTGCCAGGAAGCTGCCTACTCAATGGCACCCAGATTTCTCCTCCATGGGCTGGTAAGCCTTTTGCTGTTTAATGCTGGTCTCTGGGCTCTGCTACTGTTGCTTTCATGCTGGTCTCTCTGCTGGTATCTCTCTGCCAGTCTCTTGGCTCTGCTCAAAAACTCACATCACAATTGCTTAAACCACACAGAATTGTGGTCTGGCCAAGTTGACACACAGCTCCAGCTGTCACAGCCAGACACTGTGGGAGAGAGATCCAGTGGGTCTGCTGACTCAGGACCATAGTAAAGGGGGACACCAGAATCAATTGGCACAACAAAATACATAAAAATCTTGTTCTACAACCTACATTGGTGAGTAGTGACTAGGATCTTAAAAGCTTTCAGGTGACCATCTAAGATGCAGCTAATGGTCTCCTATCATCAGAAGCAAAGAAGAGTGCAAAAAACCACGAGTATTTGGAAGCGATCAGCCCTAGGATGTGATGGACCTTGAGACCAGAAGAACTAGATGGTGCCTGGCTACCAGTGCCAACCACTTGGGAAGGGATCAAAACTGGACATCCTGGATAGAGTGGGAAGAAAAACATGAAACAAAACCCCAAAACACAATAATGACCAGAATTAACAGTCGGATGGAGTCTGGTGGGACCTCCAATATTATGTCCCTGGGATACGCTTCAGGCCTGGCTCGTAAAACTCCCAGGGGCTGGCTCTCAGCCCAATAGTAAATAGACCTACATGCAGACTGCTCAATCCAGGTGGTGTCACATACTCTATGGAGATGCATCCCTTGGAACAATCGACCACAGGGCACCAGAGGAGCAACGTTGGCATGGAGGAAATGCAGAACACACAGGAGTGCATAACTATGAGGTGCATAGGGGGTGTTACTGGGAAGGGAGGGGAGGAGACTAGGTTAGGGCTGGGGATGGTAACTGGGGAGTGAAACCAAATGTACGTGAAATCTTGAATGTAAAACAAACTGCTCTGTAAATTTGCAGCTAAAGCACAATTTAAAAAATTAGCCAGTGATGATAAATGACATTTAGATTCACATATCTAAATAACTAAATTTTACTTTATTTACCAACTACAATATGTTAATAAACTATTTTAAAAAGAAAAGAAAGAACAGACTTCATCTGCAGTTGGAAAACTCCAGTGAGACCTTATACCCTTCACGTAACTTCTTGCATCATGATAGTAAAATATCACAACCAGGGAACTTACCTTTTTTAGATTTCACCAGTTTACATGAACTTGTGTGTATGCATGTGCATATGTGTATGTAGTTCTGTGCAATTTTATCACATGTAGATTTGTGTGACCACCACCACAGTCACCATTCAGACAGTTCCTTCCTAAGGATCCCTCATGTGACCCTACTTCTGCCCCTTCTCTCTCTTGGCGCCTCCCCCCACAACTCTAGCAGCCCCTAGTCTGCTATTCAACTCTGCACTTACATCATTTCAAGGAAGCTATATACATCATAGTACCCAGTATGTAACCTTTGAGACTGGTGTTTTCCACTCAGTACACATCCATGGAGAGCCATCCAAGTTGTGTAGCTCAGTAATTTTTTTCTTATAATTGTTGAGTGAAATTCCACAGTATTGATACTTTTGAATTATGGTATTGGTGAAGAATATTGAATACACCATGGACTGCCAGAAGAATGAACAAATCTGTCTTGGAGGAAGTACAGCCAGAATGCTCCTGAGAAGGGAGGATGGTGAGATTTCATTAGACATACTTTGGACATGTGATCAGGAGGGACCAGTCCTTGAGGAAGGACATCATGCTTGGTAAAATAGAGGGTCAATAAAAAAAAGGAAGACCCCCAAGAAGATGGATTGACACAGTGGCTGCAACAGCAGGTTCAAACATAGCAATGGTTGTGTGGATGGCACAAAACTAGGCAGTGTTTCGTTCTGTTCTATGAGGAATCACTATGCATCAGGACTGACTGGATGGCACCTAACAACAACATTCTATGATATGTGTGGTAGTTCAGTTTGTGTGTCAACTTGGCTGGGCCTGGTTGAGTGACTGGGCAGCTGGATGTTGTATTCCCATGATGAGACTGGTAATCAATTCCATGGTGGAATCTACTGTGAGCAGCTGAGTAGCTGCCTTAGAGATGTAGTCTGCTTCTTGCATGTAAGGAGAAGCCTTGGGGGAACGGTCTCTAACTTATGGCACACTTGAACCCTGCATATAGCCATATCATTGTTCAGCAGCTTGCCATGCTCTGCTGACCTTGGGACTTTCAATGGACTTGACTTTGTCTCTAAGGTGTGTCTCTTGTAGACAGCATATTGATGGTTTTTGTTTTCTTATCCACTCTGCAACTCTCCATCTCTTGAGTGGTGCTTTTAATCCATTAACATTCAGTATAATTATTGACAAGTATGAATTGGTTGCTGTCATTTTGTTATGTGTTTTTCATGGTGTCTCGGGTTTCTTTGTTCCATATGATATTCTGTGCTGAGCTCATTATGATTATGAATCGTGTTATCATTTCCTTTGTTGATGTTGTTTTAGTACTGGCTGAATATTTGTGCTTGTCCTCTTTTTTGTGATGTGAAGATTTATCATTTTTCTTTGAGGTTACCCTGTGATTTATAATTTTGTCCCCAAGATTAGAACAGTCCATTCTATATTGCAGCTCTCTTGATTTCCTCACCATTTAGAAGTTCTGTAACTACACAGTATCTTCCCTCTTTTTGGTTTGTTGTTGTCCTCACTTGTCAGTTGATGTCTCTGGTTCCCTGTTTATAATCTTGTAAGCTTATTTTGCTTTGGATATGTCCATAGCTATGTTGGTTTCTGGGTTATGTCATCCTGTATATTAATGGTCGGTTGTTATTTGCTATTTTTGGTTCTCTGTTCAAAGGATTCCCTTCAGTATCTCTTATGAGGTTGGTCTGGTTTTAACATATTCCCTTAGTTTCTGCTTATCTGGAAATGTCCTAATTTCACCATCATATTTGAGAGACAATTTTGCCAGGTATATAATTCTTAGTTGAAATTTTTTTTTCTTTCAGGGTTTTATATATACCATCCCATTGCCTTCTCGCTTGCATGATTTCTGCTGAGAAATCAGAGCTTATTCTTACTGATTCTCCTTTGTAAGTTGCTTTTTGTTTTTCCCATGCTGCTTTCAGGATTCTTTCTTTGTCTTTGGTTTTGATGGGTTTGATGATGATATGTCTTGGTGATATTCTTTTGGGGTGTATCCTATTTGGGGTTCATTGGACTTCCTGAATGTATATATTCTCATCTTATCAGGGAAGTTCTTCTCCAACAAATCTTGGACAATTTTCTCAGTGGTTTTATTTTTCTCTTCCTGTTCTGGAATTTCAATGACAGGTAGGTTATTACTTTTGATGGTTTCCCACATGAACCTTAGGCTTTCTTCATTTTGTTTCGATCTTTTTTCTGATTGGTCCCTTTCCAAAGAAGTATTCAGGTATTTGTCTTCAATCTCATTAATTCTGTCTTCCATTGCATCAATTTTACTCCTCCTTTGCCCTTCCAATGTGTTATCTAGTTCTGACAATTTAGTATTGATCTTCTGGATTTCTATCTGTAGATTTAGAATCATTTCTAATTTTTCATTTATTTTGTCATTTTGTTCTTGTATTTTCCTCCAAAATTTCTTCTAGGGTTTTGTCTGTGTTTTCCTTGGTCTGTCTCTCAATCCTTTGAAGATACCTAAATATAATTCTTTTGAATTTCTTATCAGAGAGTTCCAATGCTGCCTCTTCCTCAGAGATGTGTTCTGGGTCTATATCCTGCTCCCTTGTTTCTAGCACTTTATCCTGCTTCTTTGTGTGGACTGTGATGGTCTGTTGTCTCTGAGACATTGTGGCATTATTGTATTTAGATCTCTGTTAACTGTTTGTGAAGAGCAGCCAAACATGAGTTAGGCTCTTCTTGGTGGTTGTTTATCATTGGCCCGTTGGTGGAGAAGGAAGTGGTGGCTCTCATCAGTAAGTGAAATTGTGGGAGGTCTGGGTGTAGTTGTGATGTATGGGGACTGTTGCTGTCTTCCACTCAGACAAAAATAACAATTGAATAACCATCAAAAAAGTAAAAGCAAATGGACAAAAGAATACATTGTGTAATCACACAGGAACAGTAACCAAAAAAAGAAAAAAGGGAAAAAGAAGGAAAAAAAATAACACACCTGCAATATCTGGGGAGAGGGCAATAAGAGAAAAAAGGTAGAGAAGGAGAATAATGAAGAAAAAAGTGAGAAAAACGCAATGAGAAAAACAAGGAATGGGATTAACCATGAGAAAGAGAAAAAAAAAAAATGCAACCAGGAACAGGGAAAAGAAAAAAAGCTGAAAACTAGAACCTGGGAGGGGAAGAATAAAGAATAATAGTAAAAATAACAAAAGTAATAATAATAGTAGTAGTTTTAAAACAAACAAACTAAAAAAGAAAAAAAAAATCAGAGTAGGGCACCCAGGCTCTGTCAGAACACACAGACTTGTATGGAATTCCTGCTGGCCCAGAAAGTGGATGGGAGTGAGGGATGACTGCAGCTCCGTTCACCAAGAGAGTGTGGGGTATAAGATTAACAAGGGGAATGTTGCACCTTTCCAGTTGTCGAGGTCCAGAATGTCCTTGGGGTTCCTGGCAAGTAGAGCCTGTTCTTAAGTCCCTGGAATCTGGGAGATCATTGTTTTAAATATCCAAAATGGTCAAGCCACTTGTAAACATTCAGAATGGCTGCAACCTTCTGGATAGACAAAAGTCCACAGCTCAGTCCTCCTTCCTCTTCCCTGCTTCCTCTTTTATTCCCGCAGCCACTGGAGCAGTCCTCCATGCAGTCCCTGGCTAGCAGGGCCAATTTTTAGGTTAATTCTTAGGTCCTACCACCACTCAGCAATATCCAAGCTGTCTGTGCTTGTCAGGATCGCTGCCAGACCGCAGCTACGTATGTCTCCTTTTATGATGTTTTCATGCAAATTCTTCTGCTAGTTGGAGTTTAGTCCACTTCTATCCTTCCCTTCAAAGCTCAGGGGTCCAGGATTATCTTCTGTATATGTGTTAATTGGTTCCCCTTTTCTTTGTTGAAGAGGGTCTGTGCAGTCTTTTTGCCTATTCTACCATCTTACTGGAACTCTCAATGGACTTGAATTAATGGCCTGCCATGTGGTTTGGTAACATCAGGACTAAGCCTTTTTACTTGCCAACCTTGGGCTTTGCAGTCTCAGCAGCCAGTAGCTGCCTGAGTGAAGAAAAGCCTCTAGTTTCAGTGGGCCGGGAGCAGGAGGCAGAGCTGAAGCCCAAGGTTGAGGGGCTTTCACTCAGCCCCTAGAGCCTGGCACTTTCAAGTTGAACTTAAAGCCTCCAAATAGTAAGAGAATAGACTTCTGTTTGTTAAAGCCATCCCGTTTGTGGTATATTCCTGTCAGAACAGTACTAGTAACCAGAACAGTATGGAATTATGCAAGATGTTAACACTGGGGGATACTGTTTAACTATTCACTTGCTGAAAAACATGAGGATTGTTTTTAGTTTTTTACTATTACAAGTAAACCTGCTATGAACCATCATGTACAGGTATCTACATGAGCATAAGTTTTCAGTTGTTTAGGATAAATGTTCAAGAGTACAATTGCTGCATCATCTGACAAGCATTTGTTTACTTTGGTTGGAAGCTGCCATATTCTTTTTCAGAGTAGGTATACCATTTTACAAGGAGCTCTGGTGGCTAGTCCCTAAGGCGTTTGACTGCTAACCAGGCTGAAACTGTTTGTGATATTTAATACAGATGACCCACAGAGACTCCTGAGAAGGAGAGGACTAATGACAGGACTTTTACTGATAAGCTTTTCTCTGAGACTTTAAATGCTCATAGAACTTCCTCTGTTTCTAGTGTATAGCCACTGGTCTTTCTACATTGTATTGTAATTACTTGGGTCCTTATTTAATCTGTGCTGTTTTAGTTACTTAGTGCTGCCAGAAGAAAAACATCCCACAAGTGGGTGGCTATGAAGAACAGAAATTTATTTCTCACAGTTTAGGAGGCTGTAAGTCCAAATCCAGGGCGTTGGTTCTAGGGAGATGTCCTTCTTGGCAATCCCTGGAGTTTTTGGGCTTGTAGATTCACCTGCCATGTGTGTCTGTCTTTACATTATGTCTTTCTTCCGCCTGTGTGTGTGTGCCTGTTTCCACTCTGCCCTTTTTATGAGATTCCATTCAGAAGGTTAGGTTTAGGACACACCGGGCTCTAGTATGACTTCATTAACATAACAAAAGAAAACCCTGTTTCCAGACTGGATCCTATTTCCAGGTGCAAGGCTTACAACTTGAGGTTTCTTTTAGGACACGATTCCATTCATAATATGTACCTGTTGAGTTGTCTTCATGAGGTCAAGGCTATGTGGGTCCTTTCCCACCATCAGCTCACTAAGCAGAACAACAATCATCTAAAGGCCATTCTGGCAAAGCCTAGGAGACAACAATAGCAGACCTTTTTGAAATGGTGAGCCTTCCCTAATCGATCAATAAAAACATAATGAAAGCAAATTTTGGTAGTAGTCTGCACATGGTTTGTCATGAAAGAGAGGCCAAGTAAATCATATCAACATGTGAATTTGTGGATAATTATATGGAGTGAATTTGTATTGACCATTTGGCCAGTGTCTGTAATTGGCCACTAAATTAGTAGATTGCAACTGTGTTCATCCCTCGTCCCTGGTCCCACTGATTTATTTTGGGCGGTGATTGGTGTCCCCATTTAAGACTATCTAGACAACACAGTTGTTCATCAGTCTGAATGGGGCAAATATCTGTCCAGTTACTGCAGTTTAGCTCTGGTGCAGGTGGGGCCTGGAAATGGGCCCTCCTGCTGGCAGAGAAGGAGCAAGATGGTCAATGCCAGAGAGTGTCCAGGTAGCTGCTATTGGTATTAGCTGCCATTGAGTCCACTCTGACTCGTGGTGACCTTACATATAACAGAACATAACCCTGCCCAGTCCTGCACCATCTTCATGACCACTGGTGTGTTCAAATCCATTTTTGTGGCTATTACATCAGTGCATCTCATGGAGGGTTTCCCTCATTTTTTGCTGACTTTCGACTTCGCAAACCATGAAGTCCTGTTCTAGCCATTAGTCTTTCCTTCAATAGGAAATGAATGAAATCCCCCAAGAGCTGAAGTCTCACCCTCCTCGCTTCTAAAGAGCATTTACTTGTATGTATTCTCAGACCTATTTGTTCATTCTTTTGGTAGTCCATGCTATATTCAGTATTCTTCACCAACACCACAATTTGAATACATCAATTCTTCTTCTCTCTTCCTTTTTCATTGTCTAGCTTCTGCATGCTACAGAGATCAATCTGGGATTGTTCACACTTGACCTTCTTACTAAGCAGATACCTTAATTTTGGCTATCTGCTTTCAAAGGGTCATAGCCTTGGAAACCTCATGATGCAGTTCCACTGTATAGCTGTGGGGTCACCATGCATTGGAACTGATTTGAAAGCAACCAACAACAGCAACAACAATACTGAGCCAGACTGCAACTCTCAATCTATTTCCAAACAAGCTATTGCAGTCACTTGGAGGATGGAAGAGTGTATCTCAGCTATAACCTGATACCAAAGTAGCTTTGACATTGAAAATACATCATACTTAATACAGAATCATTAAAAAAAGACATAATACATGATTTCATGGACTGTAAGGGTACATTTTCAGGGCCTAGTTCATCTGGAGATCAGTTCTGTTGATGTTTATTGTGAACTTGCTCTGAGCCAGGCAGTGCTAGACATTTTAGAGCGTGTAGGTATAATGGGGTTGAAGTCAGCTGAAATGAAAATGTTATGTAGTCACATAGACAGATGTAGACAGCAACAGGCTAGGAGCGCCAGATGATGTCTTCCAGCTCTGACATGGATGGATGCAGGGGGAGTGAGGCAAGGGCTCTATCAAAGACAAGAACTTGGTTTTGGACAGGGCAATGAGTTAATTGAATCTTTCCACCTATTTCAAGGAGGGAGGGAGGCAGGGAGGAAAGCATTGCCAAGTGACTGCAGAACACAAAGTAAAATTAGTCACCCAAACATTTCATTTTAAAAGTTTAATGAAAAGCATAATCAAGCCCCTTGACACCTGCTGATTGTTCTCAACATGTGTGCACATGAAATCCTATTAACTCAGAAGCAAAACTCCTGAGAAATGTGATGGCTACAGTGGAGTTGATTGTTTCTGAAATCTTGTGAAGAGGGAGATCAGGCACTAGTCTGTGACGTTGGATCCTGTGTGAACAGCTTTGGAGAATTCTCATTAACTACAGAAATGGAAGGATTATCAAGCCAGGGGTTGTTTTTCTTAATACTCACTTGAAACCCAATTGACATTATAAAAATTTCTCCAGAAGAATGAAAATGGGAGATTGAAAATATTTTCCTTCACCCTAAGAAGTAAACCTCCTTTCCCTCCCTTACTTAAAAGAAATATTACTTAAAGGTGAGAGAATTCAAGTATTTTCCTGAGTTTGTTGTTGTATGTCTAGCTAGCCTTCACAAAGAAATTTAAATGTATAGTAATTCAACTCACATGGGGATAAAGTCTTTGAGCTTATGCAATAGAATGATGCCCTATAGAGTCTATTGGGGTTTCCTGCTTTTGTGTGAAATGGACCTACCCATCTTTGATTTTGTAGATGGCCTTGGTGTAGAGGTCCAGCTAGTGTAGGTCCCAAATTGGAGAACTCACAAAGTATCTGAGGGAAAAAATGTCCCCATGGACTGTAGCCCCCTACCAATTGGAATCCTGAGAAACCAGAGGGCAGAGCTATGGCAGGAAGGGGAAGAGGCCATGGGGGGCATGATGGGAGTAACTCTGGCTTTGAAGATTTATCTGGAATGGCTTTGAGGTTGGCAGATACGGATCCAACTGTGGACACTGGTGTTCAAGTCATACAGGTCATGACGTGAAATAGAGTAGGACTGAAAACACCCAAATTGAGGGAGGTGATGAGGCAGCAAATCCTGGCAACTTCCAAGAGGGAGTCGAGGCTCTTCATTTTAGGAGAGACTTCTGGAATCTAGTGAGGGACTAAAAGGGACATACAAGGACATAAAGGGACATAAAGGGACATAAAAGGTATTTGGGAGACCCTAGGTTTTACAAACAGCACACTCAGCTGCAAACCAAAAGGTTGGTGGTTCAAGTTCACCCAGGGGTGCCTCAGAAGAAAGGCCTGGTGACCTACTTCTGAAAAACCAGCCACTGAAAACCCCGTGGAGCATAGTTCCACTCTGACACACAAGGGGTCAGCGTGAATTGGTGTCAACTCAACAGTAACTGGTTTGGTTTGGTTTTAAGGAGTATTTTAGAGATGCTAGGGGAACTCTGGTAGTGTAGTGCCTAAGGCACTTGAGTGCTCACCAGAAGGCTGGCAGTTCAAACCCACCAGCCACTCCTTGGAAGGAAGGTTGGGCAATCTACTTCCGTAGTGATACTGCCTCGGAAACCCAAGGAGGGGTAGCTATGGGTTGGGTCCAACTCGACAGCACATAACAACAACAACAACAACAAAGGGTTGCTGTGAAGGAGCTCTGGTGGCATAGTGCCCAACCAGGAGGTTGAAAGTTAAAACTTACCAGCTGCTCCATGGAAGAAAGATGAATTGGTCTGCTTCCATAAAGATTTAGAACCTTGGAAACCCAATGGGGGTCACTATGTGTCAGAATTGACTACATGACAGTGGGTTTGGGTTTTTTGTTTGTTTCTTTAGGGTCTGAGGAAATGTTACAAAGTTAATAAAACTGTTCCAAAATATGCCTTGGGGTACATTACCAGCATGCTGTGTTCCTGCCAAACATGATCTTGTCTTCTCCCACAAGCTTCCAAATTGGACCCTTGGAAGCATTTTTAAGGAGGAATGTCAGTGATTTTATAGGGCTTTATTCGCTTCACTCACCACTCAGTACACACTGACTGGGTACCCAGGGTGCTGCAGGAGCTTGTGAAAAGCACAGTGGTCCTCCAGCTACACAATGGGCTGTGTCCTTTCAGAAAAGATAGCCACTTGCTGGCCTGTGAAAGGCTTCAGCCCAAGTATGTGACTTTATCCCTGTCAGTAACAGCCAACCCTTTTTATATGCTTCCTCCTCTACAACTGAATGTTCCTTTGATATCATCAAGGCTCTTTCTTCAAAGAAGTCTTTAAATTTAGTATTCTGACCAGACAAGCATAAGTCTTCTCTCCTCACTTTTGTCCCTCAAACTACTGTACTTCTCTATAGTTTCGTCAAGAGTCCCTACCACACCAGTGACCTGTAGTGCAAATGGTGAATAAGCTCAGCTGCTAACCAAAATGTTGGTGGTTCAAGTCTGCCCAGAGCTTCTCAAAAGAAAGTCCTGACAATTTACCTGAAAAATCAGCCTTGTGGAGCATAGCTCTCCTCTGACACACATGGGGTCACCATGAATCAGGATCGACTTAACAGCAGCTGTGTGTTTTTAATCTTCCTCACTGGTATCCACTTCCCCAAACCTGTTGTTTTTAGGTGCCATTAAGGCAGTTCCAACTCATACGTACCCCATGTACAACAGAACAAAACGCTGTCCAGTCTTGTGCTATCCTCCTAATTGTAGCTGTGCTTGAGCCCATCATTGCAGCCACTGTGTCACTGCATCTTGTTGAGAGTCTTCCTCTTTTTCGCTGACCCTCTACTACCCCCTAAACCTAGACTTACCAATTAATAATATTAAAGTCTCTTCTGGTTTAAACAGTCATTTCTCAATTTAAATATCACTCCTTTTCAAAGTTAAACCTCTCATGGCTGGTGTCAGCTGTTCCTTTCATGTCATTCCAACTTTTTAGGTAGATGCCATTGGAAACAGAGGTCTATGAATATCACCCATTGACACAAAGAGGCAAGAGCATCACCGACGCCCTCTATCTACTTTATTCTGCTTTCACCTCAAACTGTCACCCCCATGCCATGTGGGATTAGCCACCCTCTTAAAACTTTAGAATTTTAACCAGGTACATATATTATTATTTGTAAAATACATTAAAAGACTTCAAGACATAAAAGAATGCATTTCTAGTAGTACCACTCAGGGCACAGAATGGGATTTAGGAAAACAATTTGTAGACTCTGGAATTCCCCTCACTTCTTTTTTCTTTTCTTTTTTTTTTAAATTGTGATTTGGGTGAAAGTTTACAGAGTAAATTCATTTTCCATATAGCAACTCACATATACTTTGTCTCATGACATTGACTACAATTTCTCACAATACATCAGCTCCCCTCTTACTTCCTCCCCATAGTTACCTCTTCCTTGTGTCTTCCCTCCCATGCACTCCTGCCTGCCAAGCTGTCTCCCTTGCCTACACAGCCTTTCTATTCTCCCATGATTGATCTCTCCAAGGAGTGTATCTACCTAATGTATATGTTCAGCTCATATGCCTGTCTTTTGTTTGACTGGAAGCCACAGGAGTGAATTCCTATCACTTTGTAAACTCACCTTCTAGGCCCTTGCTGATGTAAGGTTTTCAGTACAAGTGGTAACATTGCTAGGTCCAAGGTCCTTCCTGTCCTGTGGAAGCTGTGATGAGCACACAGGATAGAGTGGCCTGACTTTCTGGCCTCACCCTCTTCCCCCAAGAACCTGTTGTTGTTATGTGCCATCGAGTCGGACCCAACTCATAGCAACCCCTCCTTGGGTTTCCGAGGCAGTATCACTACGGAAGTAGATTGCCCCATCTTCCTTCCGAGGAGTGGCTGGTGGGTTTGAATTGCCAGCCTTCTGGTTAGCAGTCAAGTGTCTTAGCCACTATGCTACCAGAGCTCCCCCCAGGAACCTAGGTGGACAAATTCTACCTTACATTCCTACCACATCAGTGACGTGTCAGTCAACATTTAGTTTTTGAATGCTTGCTCTGCATAAGGCTCTATGCTAAGTCCTGGGGGAGTCCAACAGATGGTTAGGATGTGGTCCTGCCCCTAAACAGATAAGCCCAAACCGTCAGGCTCTTTTTTTTTTTTTTATCATGGACAGTCTCTTCCATTTTTCTTACCTCTTTTCTGCTCATGTGAATACAGCAAGTCAGTGGATAGGTGAGCAATTTTCCTCTTTCCCCAGAGAGGCAGTTTACCAGTGGGTGGACAGTACTGGGCAGTGATGAAGACTATGGAAGTTCACCTGGTAATGGAAGTGGATGTGGAGACAGGGACCAAGTATGGGCTCTGAACCTTACTGGGCAGGCCAGCGCACAGGCTCTCCACTAATCCCAATAGTGAAGCTACAGACCATGTACAACAAAACCAGCTGCAAGATATATAACAGAAAGGAATCTAGAATTAGAAATTACTTTTCAATATGTTACTAATAACTTAAAGATGCTTTTATTCATAGAAACAAAGGATCAAAGAACAGAAAATCTCAAAACTTATCCAGTATAGGAAGGTGATAAACATATATCTATATCTATATACACATACATACATATATATATGTATAGACACACACACACACATATATATATACACATCTGTGTATGATGTGTGTATGTATATATGTATAGTTATTAGCTACTTTGACTTGGGGGCACAACTAAATGAAATGTTGCCCTGTCCAGCACCATCCCCATGATCAATTACAGTTCAGACAATTGTGATCTACAAGTTTGTCATTGGCTGATTTTCCTGAGTAGATTGCCAGGCCTTTCTTCCTGGTCCATTTTAGTCTGGAGGCTCTGCTGAGACCTATTCAGCATCACAGCAGTATGCAAGCCTCCACAGACAGGAGGTGGTAGCTGCAGGTGAGGTGCATTCACTGGGAACTGAACCTGGATCTCCCATGGAAGGTGAGAATTTCATCACTGAGTCACTAACGCCTATATACATATATATAAATAATATTGTTTATATATAAAAATAATATTGTTTTTATAAATTATAGATGGTTATTTCTAAAGCCTATAAAATACACTGTGTGCCATCAAGCTTTTTAAGTGAGCACAAGCCTCAGTACAAGTTAAGCTAGCACAGCCCAGAGTCCTCAATCACTCTGGCGGGCATGGTAAAACACATCGTCACCTTAACAGGCTAAGAATTGAATGTTTGTTTCCATCTGCTTACCAGGCACAACTGCATGGTTGTCACAGCCTATATCTTCCCTTTATTGCATTAGCAAAGAAAACTCTGGGCTATAGTTGTTGTTGTTGTTGTTGTTTGCCGTCGAGTCAGCCCTGACTCATAGCGACCCCTCCTTGGGTTTCCGAGGCAGTATCACTACGGAAGTAGGATTGCCCAACCTTCCTTCTGAGGAGTGGCTGGTGGGTTTGAACCGCCAGCCCTCTGGTTAGCAGGCAAGTGTCTTAGCCACTATGCTACCAGAGCTCCTCTGGGCTATAGTAAGAGAGTTAAATTAAATGAAAACTGTCGCACTCAGCTTTGACTCACTTGCACATGCAAGTAATTCAGGAGCTGGCCTTGCAGGGCCTGCTTTGGAGGCATGGAGAACTCTAGGATGGGTTTTTCCCTAGGCCAGTGGGCCTGGGTATGTGTATTTGCATGAAATCTCAAGGTTACTACTTTGAATACTGTTTTGAATTGTCTTATATTGTTGAATTAGCACAGATGTTTTTCCCAATCATTTGCTCTTTACTAAGGGACTAGACCATGAAACCAAAGCCAAACCTGTTACCATCTAATTGATTCCAACTCACAGAGCTCCCATGTGTGAAAGAGTAGAGTCCACAAGGTAGTCTTGGCTGTGGTCTTTACAGAAGTATATCACTGGGCTTGTGCTGTAGGTTTGAACCGGCAACCTGTGGGTTAGTAGTTGAGTGTAAACCATTTATACCACCCAGGGCCTTGTGACCTGACCATAGGCCCAGTGATCAACTCTGCCAAGGCCGTCAATACTGCTTCCGTCAGCTATTTGTTAATTTAGTTCTTCTTTAGCATGCCTATCAAAGGAAGAACATGTGTGATGTGTATAGAGCATAGTAAGCTTTCTGCTTTAACTTGGTTCAGATCCCAAATTATTAGTTTTTAGATTTATCTCTGCTATCTCTAGCCTGTCATCAGCAGAGATTCTGGTCCATTAACTTTAAATAGGTGTACACATGCATTTCATCTAAGCATTTCAAAGCACCCCATTCAGTTTTATTTTTGAGAAGTTCAAGTATCTGTAAAAGCAGATAGAATATTATACTAACTGCCCAACCCCCCATATACTTTAAGGACATCTCAGGCATCATATCATTTTACCCCTATTTTAATAAGGATCTCTGAAAGCTAAGGAGTCCTTTAAAAAAAAAAAAAGAAAGAAAGAAAACTATAATACTATTATCATACCTTTGACAAATCAATAGTAAGTTTTACTAACCATTGAATAATCAGTATTCACATTTTCATAGTTTGGATCAGGATTTAAATAAGCTCTACTTTTTAAGGAAGGTTGGGCAATCCTACTTCCGTAGTGATACTGCCTCGGAAACCCAAGGAGGGGTCGCTATGAGTCGGGGCCGACTCGACGGCAAACAACAACAACAACTACTACTACTTTTTAAATACTCCCTGCCCTGCTTTCTCTTTCGTTTTGGGATATTTGTTGAAGAGATGAAGTTGTGGATCTGATAGTGTGGACTTTGTTTATTACATCCCATGGTTTGACTGACGTGCTCCCCTCTCTGTTTTTCGCTTTTACGGGCTATCTGATTAGAGGATTAGTCAGATTTGAACTTGGCTTTCTATCTGCTATTGGGTCCTTTCATCAAGAAGTGCCTATGTCTTTCTTTGTGTGATATTACCAGTGGTTTATGATTGCTGACAATATCCGTGAATTCCGTGACTGACAATATCTGTGAATTGTTGCTAGTTGCTGTCGAGTCAACTCTAACTTATGTTTACAGAACAAAATATTGCCCATCTTCCTAATCATTGGTATGTTTGAGTCCGTTACTGTACCTGTTTTTTAATCCCTTCCAACCTAGGGGGCTCATCTTCTAACACTGTATTCGACAGTTTTCTATTGTGATGCATAGGCTAAAGTTTTCAATGGCTAATTTTCTGAAATAATTTGCCAGGCATTTTTCTTTAGTCTGTCTTAGTCTGGGAGCTCCACTGAAACCTGTCCACCGTGGATGATCCTGATGGTATTTGAAACACTGATGGCATAGCTTCCAGTAGGCTGCAAGCCATTACAGTACACAAAGTGACAGAGGGGTGGTGAATTGATTCATTAAAGGTTGTAAACTCAAAAAAACTGACTGCCATCAAGTTGATTCCAACTCATTGCAACCCCCATTGGATTTACAAGGCTCTAAATCTTTACAGAAGAAGATGGCCCCATCATCCTCCCGAGGAGCAACTGGTGGGTTTGAACTTTTGACCTTCTAGTTAGCAGCCAAATGTCTTACCTACTATGCCACAAGAACTCCTTATTGAATGTTGTATGTTGGTGATATTCTAATTTTACCCCATATTAGCTAGAATGCCAAAAGAGAGTACCTGTATATAGTAGATGCTCAATAAAATACTTATTATCTGAGTTAATTTTCATAAGAACCCCTGTACCATGGGAACGTTCTAGAAACTTTGTTTGCCTAAGATTCAATGAATAAAGCATTTCTTTTCTTCAGAAGGAAGGTTGGGCAATCTACTTCCATAGTGATACTGCCTTGGAAACCCAAGGAGGGGTCGCTATGAGTTGGACCTGACTCGACGGCATTGAGTTTTTTTTTTTTTTTTTTCTCCTAGAATCTTACTCCTTCTCTATTTTGCACAGGGCATCCCTTATAGATTACTTGAGTTGCGTTATCTTTGCCACTGTTAATATCTTCTTGTCCCAGGTACCAATTTTTAAATATCATTCAGGAATATGGCAGTTTTTAAAAAATATTCTGCACTTATCCCGTGATTGTCCTTTCTTAGTCTTAGGCTCACTCACCTGACATGGCATTCCTTCTCAAGCTGGGAAAGCAGAGGAACAGAAGAGAGGGAAACTAAGAAGATCCCAAGACATGTTTCTGAACTGAGCCTCCTTTTTGAGGGCCAGCACTAAGCACTCTGATGGTTTAACGATCTTTGCAATTGACCTGGAGTACCTCCTAGGTCATGTAAACCACTAACACACTCACCTGATAACCAAAAGGTTGGAGTTCGAACTCACCCTATGGCTCCTTGGGAGAAAGACCTGGCGATATGCTCCCATAAAGATTACAGCTTAGAAGATGCTTTTGGGCAGTTGACTCTGTCACATAGGGATGCTTGGAGTTGGAATCGATCCACAGCCCCTAACAACAGCCACCACCATGCAGCCATCTGGCTTCTCCTAGCAGCCTGACAGAAGACAATTTGCAGTGGGCTAAAGAGTGTGGCTCAGAAGATGTAGAAGGGAAAGAGAACCAGCCACTCATGGATCTTTGACCATGAAGGAAGGATAGCAGTGCCTGTAGTTATGGGGCAATGTTGGCTTAGTGGAGGAATTCTTTCTTTTTTTCTTTTAAAACTTTTTATTGTGATTTGAGTGCAAATTGAGAAAGCAGATTCATTTTACTCTCAACAGTTCATACACATTTGGTTTCACAGCCCCAATTACAATCCCAACAATAGAAAGCTCTCCTCCCATCTCCTCCCAACTACCCCTTCCCTGTGTCCTTCTTATCTATGCATTTCTGTCTGTCCAGTTTTTCCTTTATGCAAATGCTATACTTCAGATGTCTCACAGTTGGTTGATCTCAGGAGTGCCTCTCCCACCTACCTAGGGTAGGTGGGTACATCTCCTTGGGGTAGGTCTTCTGCTTGTAGGGGTTTCTACTGTTTGAAAGATAATCCACAGGAGTGAATCCAGTTCCAGGCCTGAAGGATAACCCAGGGCCATAGTCATGGGTGTTCCACCAATCTCTACCTGACCAGTGATTCTGGTTATTTTTGTGTTTTTGAATTTTCCCTCCTACTCTATACACGATCTCCAATTCTGATCCCTTTCCAAGTGGTTGTCATTGGTAGCCAGGTGCCATCTAGTTCTTCTGATTTCAGGCTTGTGAAAGGCTGAGATTCCCATGGTCCATCATATCCTTGGACTAATTGTTTCCATATGACTGATTTTCTCCCCTCTTCTTTGCTCCAGACAAGGGGAGACAAATAGTTGCATCTTAGATGGCCACTCAAAAGCTTTTAAGATACCAGTGGCTACTCAAGCAAAGTGGGATATAGAATAAGATTTTTATGTTCTATGTTGTGCCAGTTGAGCTTGATGTCTCCTGAGATCATGGCCCTGAGCCCACAGGCCCAGTGACTAACTTCAATGGAATTATTCTTGCCTTCCACATGGGAGACCCAAGTTGGATTCTTGGCCAGTGCACCTCATGTGTTATGATGCAAAGGTTCCAGACTAAGATCTACTTCAGAAAAACCATCCAATTAAAATCATACAGATCGCAATGGTTCAACCTGCCACCAGTCATGGGGATGGCACAGGATTGAGCACCATTTCATTCTGTTATGGATAGAATCTCTGTGAGTCGAGGGACCACCTGGATGGCAGCAGCTAACAACAACATCATTCTGAGCTAGGAGAGCTCCCATGTCCCGCCCCAGAATCCACAGAAACTCCATTAACTAGGAACCTTGCTCATGCGTCACCTACCGGAAGGACTGGGAAAGCCTTCATTGATTCCAGGGACAAATGTATTTCATCACATCTGCAGGGCACTGTGCCAGTGGCTTTGATGCTGACTTTTTTACTTGGTTGCAGTGTCAATCAGTATTGACTTAAAATAGTCCTTAACAGAGAAGGAGAGATACCAGGCTTTGGTAATACAAGGCACTGCAACTACCAGTGTGCTTGCAGCTTTAAATAACTCTTTGAGCTGTTCCTGTTCTCTTTCCTGTAAGTGGGGAAATAGAGTCCCACCCACACCTGATGGACAGGCACCTGGATTTGCCTCACAGCCTGCATTTTGAATAGCAAATGCCCAGGTAGAGAGTCCACAGGGAAGCCAGGTGGACATTCTGGAAGCAGGTATGTGCCTGTATGAGGGACAACCAGTGGTGGCTATCACATTGCAGAATGTCAGACACTCTTAGCACTCATGAGTGTTAAATTTTGGACAGTTTATCAAGTCCTTTAATTCAAGGTCTGGGTGGATAGGAAGAACAATGCTATTTTCATTCCTCGTTGATCCAAATCTTAAATACACAGGGCTAAAATATGTCCCCAGAAGTTTTTATTATGGAAATTTTTTAATCAACTCATGTTGAAATTTTGTCTAATCAAAACTTAACCATGCTGACCCACTTTCCAGAGAATTGGAATAGAGTTTCCTTTTTAAGCCATTTACTCTGAAAGTGGGGGCCCAGTCCCCCAAGAATGATCTCTCCCCACTCCTGGCATGCTGCTGACTAGCCAATATAATAGTGCAGGGAAGATGAACTTTTTTTTAATTTTTATTTGTAGCTTTTTCTTAGCTCACTCTCTCTTGATACTTAACTCCTTTAAAAAAAAAAAAAACAGGACTCAGATTTGACCCCTTACAGCATCGGCACAGTTTCTTACTTCACCGATAGAGCAGGGCCACAGCCTGACTTCATTGTCACTTTAGCCTGTCCTCAGGCAGTAAAACAGACTGCAAGTACAAATAAAAGAGTGCAGAGGAGTACAGGTTAACTAGGACATTAGAAATATAAGAACAGACTTGGGGAACCCCCAAAACTAATGTCTGGAAAGAATATCTTAAACCAAAACTGTCCCCTGAAGTCATTGTTAAATAAACAGTAGTTTAGCCCAATTCATAAACAATGTCTGCCTGGAGCACAGCCCTCTTATAAAGAGTTATCTCTGTGAGTGTAAACTGACTACAGTCAATCTAAAGCACAGATGAGAACCATAAGGGGCAGAGAGGCTACCCATAGTGATAAAACTGTATGGGTAGAGATAAGGAGAATGGTGATGTAGGGTGAAGTATGTAACCAGTGTCATTGACATGTTCATGGGGAAATTGGGAAAGGATGTATGTTTGGTTGTGTATATAATCATCAAAAAAGAAATGCCATTTATATATTTATATACACGTGTGTGTATGCGTCATATATACATATGTGTGTATGAGTGTGTGTGTATAGTGTGTATACATACTATATATACACACACACACATGTACAACCAGAAGGCTCTTTAGAAGTGGTATGGAGAGACTTCCTGTCACGTATTTTAGACATGTTATCAGGAAGGTGGATCAGGTAGATCCCTGGAAAAGAACAGCATGCTTGTTAAACAGTTGTTGTTGTTGTTGTTATGTGCCTTCAAGTCAGACCTGACTCATAGTGACCCCTCCTTGGGTTTCTGAGGCAGTATCACTAATCAGAAGGCTGGCGGTTCAAACCCACCAGCCACTCCTTGGAAGGAAGGTTGGGCAAGCTACTTCCGTAGTGATACTGCCTTAGCAACCCAAGGAGGGGTCACTGTGAGTCGGGGTCAACTCTATGGCACATAACAACAACATCTATCTGTGTGTGTATAGATAGATAGATAGAGATTTATCTCAAGGAAATGACTCACACAGTTGTAGAAGCTGATAAGTATCAAATCCATGGGTCCAACATCAAGCTGGAGGCTTTTCCTGACTCATGCAGCTGCAGGGGCTGACGAACCCAGATCAGTAGGCAGTGTAGCAGGCTGCTGGCTTCAGAAGCTGGTGAATCCAAGATTGGCAGGTAACATGGCAGGCTGTTGGCTCACAGGCTGTAAAGGCAGTACTGCAAAAATCAGCAGGCATTACAGATCAAGTCCAGGAACCAGAGATGATGGTGAGCCAGATGCAAGATACAGATCCAGCAGAAAGCCAGAAAACTTCGCCAGGACATCCATATATGTTGGAAGGAGGCTACAACCCAGAGGAATCTCCCTTTCAACTGATTGGCTGCTCATAGTAGATTTCACCATGGAGATCATTACATTATATCAGATCTTATCCTGGGGGATGACTACATCATTACTGCTAAACCAATGAGAATTATGGCCCAGCCAAGCTGACACACAACCTTAACTATCACAGGTATGCTCTGGAAGATGAAAATGAAGTAAATATTTAGACATCAAGGGTGCCTTTTGATCTGAGGGGCCTCTAACTCCAGTGAGTGATGCTTGAAGCCTCCCTAGTAGAAGATGCCACAGCATCATCACAGAATTGGACTTGAGTTTGCTTGGGAAGCCAGTTCACTGCTTGGGTAGAAACGTTTACAAATGGGTGGTTTTTTCTATGCAGGACCTAAGGCTGTTTACTGCCAATTGAAAAGGGGACTATTTTCATTCAGATTATGAGGCAATTGCTTCATGGCCCATAGGCCAGAATGGCTGTGTTGTCAGCCACCCCTTTCCTATTGAAATCCAGGTGTACAACTAGGTGCCCACACACCCAGAGCTTTGGGGATTTGCCAAAATGGTACTGGCAAGAAGGATGGAAATGTAATTGTAGTGTTGTTAGCTATTTAGTGGATTTTTGTTTTCACAAGTGTAACTCTGGTGGTGTTTACTTCAAGCTGACATCAGTAGTCTCTCACACTGCTTCTGTTGTTGTTAGATGCCATTGAGTCAGCTATAACATATGGCAACCCTATGTACAATGGAATGAAACGCTGCCTGGTCCTGCGTCATCTTCATAGTTATTGCTATGCTTAAGCCCATCGGCACAGAGACTGTGTCAGTCCATCTCATTGAGGGCCTTTATGCTGACCCTCTCTATTTTACCAGGGAGCTTTAGTGGCATAATGCCTAAAGCATTAGACTGCTAACCAGAAGGATGGCAGTTCAAACCCATTAGCCACTCCTCAGAAGGAAGGTTGGGCAATCTACTTCCATAGTGATAGCACCTCAGAAACCCAAGGAGGGGTTGCTCGCTATGAGTCAGATCCGCTTCTACAGCAGCGTCAGCCAGCCAGCCTGCTTTACCAAGCATGATACCCTGCTCTAGGAACTAATGCCTTCTGACAACATGACCAAAGTACATGAGAGGAAGTCTGGCCATTCTTGCTTCTAAGGAGCATTCCAGCTGTACTTCTTCCAAGACAGATTTGTTTGCTCTTCTGGCAGTCCCTGGTATTTTCAATATTCTTCTCCAACACCACAATTCAAATGCATCAATTCTTCAGTCTTCCTTATTCATTGTCCAGCTTTCACATGCATATGAGGTGATTGAAAGTCACCTCCTCAAAGTGACATTTGTGCTCTCTAACTTTTTAAAGAAATCTTTTGTAGTGCTTTGCTCAGTGCATATTGTTGTCTGATTTTTTTTTTCTCTCTCTCTCTTTTTCCTTTTAATTTATTTATTCGTTCTTTTTCCTTCTTTTCCCCTCTCACCCCTGGTAACCAACAAAGAAAGTTTCCTTCCATATGTTGTCTAAGTTCTTGACTGCTGCTTCCATGGGCATTGATTGTGGATCGAAGTAAAATGAATTCCCTGATGACATCAATCTTTTTTCCATTTATCGTGATGTTGCTTATTGGTCCAGTTGTAAGGATTTTTGTTTTCTTTATGTTGAGGTATAATCCATACTGAAGGCTTTGATCATCATCAGATAGTGTTTGGAGTCGTCTTCACTTTCAGTAAGCAAAGTTGTGTCATCTGCATATCACAGGTTGTTAATGAGTCTTGCTCCAATCCTGATGCCATATTCTTCTTCATATATTCCAGCTTCCTGGATTATTTGCTCAGCATATGCATTGAATAAGTGTGGTAAAAGATATAATCCTAATACACAGCTATCTGATTTTAAACCATTCACTATCCTCTTGGTCTGTTTGAACTACTGCCTCTTAATCTGTGTATAGGTTCCTCAGGAGCACAATTAAGTGTTCTGGAATTCCCATTCTTCGCAATGCTATCCATAATTTGTTATGCTTCACACAGTTGAGTCTGCCACTTGTCTGTTAATTTGTCATACTGCGGTGGCTTACATATTGCTGTGATGCTGGAAGCTATGTCACCAGTATTTCAAATACCAGCAGGGTCACCCACGGCAGACAGGTTTCAACAGAGCTTCCAGACTAAGACAGACTGAGAAGAACAGGGCCATCCGCTTCTGAAAAAATTGGCTGCTGAAAACCTTGTGAATAGCAGTGAAACATTGTCTGTTGCTGTTAGGTGCCATTAAGTTGACTCTAAATGATAGTGACCCCATGTATAGTGGAACGAAACACTGATCAATCCTGTGCCATCCCCACAATCATTGCTACATTTGAGCCCATTGTTGCAGTCACTGTGTCAGTCTGTTTCTTTGAGGGTCTTCCTCTTTTCTGCTGATCCTGTACTTGGCCAAGCATGATGTCCTTCTCCAAGGACTGGTCCCTCCTGATAACATGTACATTGTATGTGAGATAAAGTCTCACCATCTTCCTTTCTAAGGACCATTCTGGATATACTTCTTCCAAGACAGATTTAGCAGTCCATGGTGTGTTCAGTGTTCTTCACCTGCAGAACAATTCGGTGTTTCAGTTCTTCGATCTTTCTTTTTCATTGTTCACCTCTCACATTAGATGAGAGACATGAGTCACCATGAATTGTCATCACCATGAATACAGCCAGCAATTTATTTGTACCAGGAATTTTTCTAAGCTCATTACTAGCGTTAACATATTTAATTCTCACAAGCACGCTATGAAGTAGGTGATACCATCACCATTTTGCAGATGAGGAAGCTGAAGCACAGAGAGGTGATGTAACTTGCCTGTGGTCTGCATCCACCGTGTTCTTATCCACCAGTCTCTCCCAGAAGGGAAGCACTAGCACAGATAAATAGATGCATGATGGAAAATTGACATCCAAGGGCAGTGATCCTCAAGAAGGGGGTTATGAAGCTCAGTGCTGCAATGGTTAGGTGCTTGGCTGGTAACGGATTTGGTTTGAACTCACCAGCCATGCCATGGGAACAAGGATCTGAAAGATCTGGTGATCTGCTCCCATAAAGATGACGGCCTAGGAAATCCTATGGGCAGTTTTACTCTGTCCTGTAGGGTCACTAGGAGTCAGAATCTACTTGATGGCACACAACAAAAATGTCATTACTACTCCCATGCCATAATTTCAAAATGGTTGAGAATTAGGAAGTACAAAGCCCTCTACCATTTGTTACCATCTGAAGAAACTTCCAGGATCCATTAGTTTTCCTTTCAGAGATCAGGTCTTTGCAGCCATGGCATAAAACAGTCTTATTTTCTTTCATGCATCTGTGCTACCTGATGGCAGGTATGTTGTTGTTGTTGTTATGTGCCGTCGAGTCAAACCCGACTCATAGCGATCCCTCCTTGGGTTTCCGAGGCAGTATCACTACAGAAGTAGGATTGCCCAACCTTCCTTCCGAGGAGTGGCTGGTAGGTTTGAACTGCCAGCCGTCTAGTTAGCAGGCAAGTGTCTTAGCCACTATGCTACCAGAGCTCCCGATGGCAGGTATAGGGCATTGATATACCTCCATGGAGAACCAGCTGATGGGTCAAGCACTGGATCAGTGGTGAGGACATTCACCCATTATCCCTCCTTCCTCCTCTAGTCTTGGTGTCACTCCTCTTTAGTTAGGGAGGCTGGAACCACACTGTTACCAGGGCCTCTCTTAGCTCCTAGATTGGAAAGTTCCATGTCTAAACCTCTCTGCTCTTGTCTGCCATCTTTCTGAAAGTACTCAACTTAGAGTATTGAGAAATGAAGGATGTGCACTCTGGCATAATTGGTACTCGTCCACAACCCTCTTTCAGTTTCTCTGACTGATGGCAAATATTCATGAGGCCTAGGGGTAGTCTTATGTTTTGAAAGCCACTTAAGCCAAAGGTCACAAAGCCTTTTGTTAAATGGCACCATTGGATGACAGCCACGTGTATGGCACCCTCAGAAGACAGCCACAGGTATGGCCCATCAGATGGCAGCAATGGGTATGGTACCCTCAGAGAACAGCCATGGGTATGGCACCCTCGGATGGCAGCTACAGATATGGAACCCTCAGATGGCAGCCACTCATATTTGAATCCTCAGGCCTGATTCCTCTTTACCAGAAAAAAAAAAGCTACGTGAGTCGCCATTGAGTTGACTGACTTATGGTGAACCCGTATGTGTGAGAATAGAACTGGTGCCCCATAGGATTTTCAGTGGCTGATTTTTCAGCGCATCACCGGGCATTTCTTCTGAGGTGTCTCTGGGTAAACTTGAATGCCAACCTTTTGGTTAGCAGCTGAGCACGTTCACATTTTGCATATCCAGGGCTCCCATCCTTCTTCAGTGTATCGTAAAAGTCTATCCAGAAAAGCAGCTTGGCCACGGGAGAATGAGAAGTATCAGGAATTCTCAATGCTTGATACCTGGTTCAGCAGTGTTATCTGTAAACACTGGTCCTCAAAGCTGTTTCCTAACTGGGGCATGGTGGCACCTTATCCTGGGAGTTCAGAGTCAGCTGCTCCACAAAGCAAGGCTGCTTGCATGCTGGGCCACTTTAATTTCTTAAGCAGCTTTGCATGAGAAATATCTGCTATGAGAAGGACCATATACAAACAAGCGGGAAAGGATCTTTGTCATGGAGGAAAACATCCACTTTTCATCCAAACATTCTTTGCCTCTTCCTCTATCTGGAAACGGTCCCAGTACAGAGGCCTCACCCACACTCTGAAGCCATTTTAACTGAATCTTATTCAGTAGAAGCCCTGGTGGCACAGTGGTTAAGTGCTTGACTGCTAATCTGAAGGTTGGCAGTTTGAACCCACTAGCCATTCTGTGTGGGAAAGATATGGTCTGCTCCTGTGAAGATTACAGTCCTGGAAACCATATGGGGGTGGTTCGACTCTCTGTCCCATAGTGCCAACCAGCCATGTTGGTTCTTTCCTTGTCGGCAGTCCTGGGCATTCCTTGGTTCCTTGGCCTGTGGATGACCCTCACGTGGCATCTGTCTTCACCCTAAGGGTGAGCATGTCTCTGGTCTAGTCTATTCTTTAGATAACTCAGAAGTGATTAGATTTATCTGTCACCCTACTTGGCTCTGATCTCATTAACATAGTGAAGCAAACCCTATTTCCAAATAGGATCACATCCACAGGAACAGGGTTTAGTTAGGATGCCAATGTGTATTTTTGGGGAGGGGACACAATGTCGTCCATAACAAGATATTAGTTAAAAAGAAGCGTGCCACCAGAGTTCCCGTAGTGTCGCTGAGTCGGAATTCACTGGATGGCAGTAGGTTTGTTTGTTGGTTTGATTTTCTAACTCAACCTTACTTCCTATCCTTTTCCTGTCAAGATATCCCTATCATCTTCTTCTGCTACCTCCGGGGACTTTTAGTACCATCTCTTCCCCACCATTTGCTGGGAGGATCATTAAGTACTGAATCCTTCTCTTTATTCTTTGAGATCTCTCCTAGTTACCAAGTGCTGCTGTAACAGAAGTACCACAAGTGGGTGGCTTTAAAGAACAGAAACTTTTTTCTCACAGTTCTGAAGGATAAGAGTCCAAATCAGGATTTCAGCCATGTTGGTTCTTTCTTTGTCAGTAGTCCTGGGCATTCCTTGGTTCCTTGGCCTGTAGATGACCTTCACGTGGCATCTGTCTTCACCCTAAGGGTGTGCATGTCTCTAGTCTGTCCTTTAGGTAACTCAGAAGTGATTAGATTTATCTTCCGCCCTAGTTGGCTCTGATCTCATTAACATAGTGAAGCAAACCCTATTTCTAAATAGGATCACATCCACAGAAACAGGGTTTAGTTAGAATTCCAATGCGTACTTTTGGGGAGGGGACACATGTCATCCATAACAAGATCTTAGTTAAAAAGAGGTGCTTCGGAGATCTAAATGGCAACTTTGAGAGATAGGGAATGGTTAAATGCTGTCCTGCTAATTGAAAAGTTGGTGGTTCAGATCCTCCCAGAGGCACCTCAGAAGACAGGCCTGGCATCTGCTTCTCAAAAGTCACAGCCTTGAAAAGCCTGTGGAGCACTTCTACGCTGTGCCCATGGGGTGGTCGTGAGCAGGAGTTGACTCGTCAGCAACGAACAATGAACTCCAGCAAGATTCAGAGTTGAGGACAGAGTCCAAGCAAAAACACATTCCAACCCAACTGCCATCTGAGTCAGGGCTGCATCTGTGCTGAGGTTACCACTGATGGTGATAATTGGTTGGTTTCTTTGTTCTAATGCTTAAAGAGTGTGGCCACTGGAGTTGGATTCAAATCCTGACTCTGCCATTCATGTGCTGTGTGATACTGAGAAAACTGCCTCATTTATCCATGTCTCAGATGGTTCTTCTGTAAAACAGAGATTCTTTTAGGATAGTCAGTTTTTGTTATCACGGCTGTTATGTTCTTTAAAGTCACCATGAACACTGAATTGTCAAAGACTGAACCACTACTCCAAGGATTAATTTCCTGCGAGCCACTGATCACAACATTCTCTCCAACTGACCAACACATTGCCTTGTTTTATGTGTGTTTCTGTTTAAAGACACCTTATTTAATATATTGTTGATTCATTAACACTGAACTCACAGCTATAACTCATGTCCCAGGGACTCTTACCTGAAACACATACTTTTCCCCTTAAGGCACATCCCAGCCTTCTTGTGTTAAGAACACTAGAGAGGACTTTTGGACCATGCTTGGGGCCTATCTTAAACAGCAGATCACCAACCGAAAGCACAAAAGTGAAAACGGGGCACTAAATAGACCACAGAGAGGACACTATTCATAGTATGAGATCTAGAACCAGAAGGTAGAATGTCACCTTGTTCAATTTTAGCTGGAGCCTATGCATCAGGCAACTCAATATTCTTTTCCCACTCTGCATTTTCGCAGATGACCACAAAAGCAACACAAGGAGAGGCACACCTCGTTTTCTTGTGCTTGGCTTTGTTATGACTCACAGTGTGTTTTTTTACAAATTGAAAGTTTGTGGCAATCCTGCATCAAGCACATCTGTTGGTGCCATCTTTCTGACAGACTTCATGTCTCACATTTTGGTAATTCTCACAGTATTTCAAACTTTCATGATACTATTGCACACTTCATAGACTACTGTATACATAAACATAACATTTATACCCACTAGGAAACCAAAAACTCTGTGTGACTCACTTTATTGCACTGTTTTCTTTATTGTGGTGTTCTGGAACCAAACCCACACTATCTCAGAGATATGCCTGTATGGATTTGGGGGTTAAAAATCAACTTTAGTGAGGAGATGAATTTGTGGCTATGGAATCTGCAAATAATGAAGATCAATTGTGCCGACCTCACAGAGTTATTTTGAGCATTGAATCAAAATGAACTTCCTAGTGCCTGAAAGTGTTCAATAAAATTCTTAGTGGAAAATTCACAATTGCCATTCAGATCTCTGAAGCATCTCTTTTTAACTAAGATCTTGTTATGGATGACAAGGACAAGGGAAGGTGTCCTTGGTTTTGGTTTGCATAAAAGTTTCTTCTTGGAGCCCTTGTGAGATTCCTTACTACATGTGACCTCAATATGACGGCCGGTGTGTTTATTTGATGGTCCCCACATCCTTTCTTTGATTGCCCTGACTCAGCCACTGCCTTAAAGCGATGCAGGAGCTGTGTGTCTACGTCTCCAGGACCTCTGGTTCTATGTGGATGAGGCTGGCAGACCACTGGGGCTGACTAGGTGCCTGGTTCTCTTTGTGACTCAGGTGCTGGAGAGCTTCAAAATTATGGACTATAGCCTTCTGCTGGGCATCCATGTCTTAGACCATTCCCTCAAAGACAAAGAGGAAGACACCTCACAAAATGTGCCTGATGCTAAGCGGCCAGGCATGCAGAAAGTCCTCTACTCAACAGCGATGGAGTCCATCCAGGGTTCAGGGAAGTCAGGAGATGGGATCATCCCAGAGAACCCAGACACGTAAGTATAGCCACTGCCACTTTGCCCCTTGATCATGGTGGCCATGTCATTTTATCGTTAAGTGCAAATGTGTGCACCTCATGGTTGCACTTCAGGACTGGATTGCCACCTAGCACTAAAATGAATGAAACCAGCCTCCAAGTCTGTTCAGCCATGCAGCAATAGGTAAGTAGCAGTCTTCCAAGTTATCATTATCCTCTTCACCCATGCACTTTGTTTTTTCACATGGCTCTGATTTTAACAATGGCTGGAAATGTTTTTTGCCCCCATTTACTACATATTCAGAAACATCCACCACAAGAAGGGGGATATTTGAAAGTGAATATCAATAAATATTTGAATGTGTGTAAACATGTATTTAAGCAAATACATGATAGGAATTATGTTCACAGGTGAGAACCTTTTCTGCACTGAGAATTCTGGTTCTGCACTCTGGGAGATGTGGTCTCTTGCCTCAGTCAGATATGATAGTACTGTGAGATTAGTTTGTGTGTATAAAGTGCATATTGACTAACAAAAACAATTATAGCCAAAGAATAATCTCTGGAATGAGTTGAGGGCATCACACATGTAGACGGACTTACAGCCTGGCTGTAAGTGGTTAGCTTCTAGGATTTTCCAAAAATGACTGCTTTACGTATATAAAGGCAGTTAACTCATAATAAGGAGTTCTGGTGAATAAGGCATTTGGCTGCCAACCAGAAGGTCAGCGGTTTAAACCCATCAGCCACTAGTGGAAGGAAGATGGGACAATCTACTCCTGTAAAGATTTATAGCCTCAGAAACCCAGTGGGGGTCACTATGAGTCAGAATCAACTTGATGGCAATGAGTTTGTTTTTTGGTTTTAACTTACAATAAGTCTTTTTAAAAATCCTTTCTTATAAATCCATCTAACTATCTGATAATCATTTAGAGAAATTACTTTATGTCAGTGTGGGGAAATATTGCACAGTCATTAAAAATCAAATTAGCATTGAGTTTGAGGAAATGCTTGTAAAACATGATAAATAATCCCCTCAGTATAAGTGTATATGTGTGTATACTACATGCACACACAGGAACAGTGTACCCTGTGTTTATAGCCATTATCTTTGCATCCTAGAAATGGATATTTATATATTCTTTTTCTTTGTGTTTGTCCATATTATATAATAATGGTCACGGTGAATACATACTACTTTTTTGATCAGGAAAAAAACAGTATTGCATTTTTTAAAAGCAGTATTTTGAAATGTGTTGAAAGGCTTGTTTGTGGTTTTTAAAGTAGGCATAATTATTAAACTGAATCCCTTCCCCAGCTCTTTCAAAATAACAAACAAACAAAGGGAGTTCTGATCAGATCAAACCCATTGCCATTGAGTCAATTCTGACTCATAGTGGCCCTATAAGAAGGGGAGAACTGCCCCATAGCATTTCTAAGACTGTCATCTTTACTGAAGCTGACTGCCTCATCTTTTTCCCACAGAGCAGCTGGTGGGTTTCAACTGCCAACCTTTAGGTTAGGAGCCAAATGCTTTAGCCACAGCACCACCAGAGCTCCTTCAGAGTTGATAGCTATGGTGATATTCTCCTCTATGGGGAAATGTACCATTCTGGACTCCCAGGAAGAGGTTTACGGAGGCAAACCAAAAACTAAAACACCCCCACCCACCTTTTTATCCTGGCAGTGTATGAGAAAATATTTTTTCTTTTGCTCTGTCAACAGAATGGGAGGTATCCCAGCTAAAAGCCATAAAGGAGAAAAACTGCTTCTATTTATGGGCATCATTGATATCTTGCAGTCATACAGGTAAGACATCTTGGGGCATGGTCTTCTGTTTTTTCAGAATTAATCCACAGATAATTCTGAAAATTCATGGGATGGAAGTGATTTTATTCTCGTCTCTCTTTCTTTGTCCATTGGCGTTTAGGTTAATGAAGAAGTTGGAGCATTCCTGGAAGGCTCTTGTTTATGATGGGGTGAGCAACTTGTATGGTCCTTGTTAAATGTCTGACTTCTCAGAGACTTTACAGTGTGTCTCAGAAACCAGGGCACTTCTCCAGGGGAGAAAAATGAGGCAGTCTGCTTCTGTGATGTTTTACAGGCTTAGAAGCCCTATGAAGCAGTTCTACTCTGTCCTACAGGGTTGCTCTGAGTCAGGATCAATCCGATGACAGTGGGTTAGTGTAGTTAGACTTCAAGAGAGGAGTGAAAGGACATTATAAATCTAGACTCTTAGGCTAACAGGTTGGCTCAAGTCCAAGAACTAAGACAACATACATTTGAACAACTATTCCAATAGACATCCTTCAACCAAGTAGCTAAGTAGAGGCCAGGAAAACAAAAAAATGGCTGCTTCCTTGTGAAAACTGGAGGGCCTGCTAAACTTTCTCCAATTGTGAAACAATTTCCAGAAGAAGGAGGACACGGTTTTGACAGGCAATGGAAGGACAGTTGAAATGAAGCTTTCACAAGACCAAGGGCAGAGTGGTTGGGCCCTGACTCTGGTAACAGATGGACCTAGATTTGAGCCCTGTGTTCACCATGTCATTGGCCGTGTGATGCAGGCACACTCCTGGTTACTTGGCCTTTCTACCCCTTCATCTGTAATGGGATGTTAGTAGAACCTGCCTCATACAGTAGATATGAAGATTAAACAACAGAGTGCATGTTGGAGTTCAACATGATGTCTCACACATAATAAGCACATAGGAAGTGAAAACTCTTAAATCTTATACATTTATACATTACTAGGGATGATTGGGAGGAGATCTGGTGGTGTAGTGGTTAAAGCATATGGCTGTTAACCTATTAAGGTCAATAGTTCAAACTCACCAGGCACTTCACAGAAGAAAAGCAGTCTGCTTCTATAAAGATTTATAGCCCTGGAAACCCAATGAAGTTGTAAGTCAGAATCAACTCGATGGCAATGAATTTGGTTTGCGGGATGAGTGAAAGGAGCCCTGGTAGAGTAGTGGTTAAGGTCCATGGCTGCTAACCAAAAGGTCAGTAGTTTGAACCCACCAGCTGTTCCACAGAAGAAAGATGAGGCAGTCTGCTTCCATAAAGATTTACAGCCTTGGAAACCCAATGTAGGTTGCTATGAGTTGGAATCAACTCGATAGCTGTGAGTGAGTGAGGGATGATTGGTGGTGTAGTAAAGTGCCAGACTGCTGACTGAAAGGTTGGCAGTTGGAACCCACCATCAGCTCCACAGGGAAAAACAACCTGGTAATCTGTTCCCTTAAAGATTACAGCCTAGGACACCCACCAGGGCAGTTCTGTTCTGTCACACATGGTGTCTCCATGACTCAGAATTGACTTCATGGCACCTAACAGCAAAAACAAAGTGATAACCAGGAGTTCCTGGGTAGTGCAAAACATTAATGTATTTGCTGCTGAGTTTGAGTCCACCCGAGGCACCTTGGAAAATCTACTTCTGAAAAATAACCCATTGAAAACCGTATGGAGCACAGTTCTACTCTGACACACATGGGGGCGTCAGGAGTCAAAGTCGACTCCATGGTAACTGGATTTTTTAGTGGTGATGTTGACTGACAAAAGGATGTTTCCCAACCCAGAACTGACTTAACAGAAGAGAACATCAGTTACAAGAGAGCAGACTCTGTCTCTCTGTCTCTCTCTTTGACACATGCACGCATGCACGCACACACTCACACACACACACACACACACACACACACTCCCACGCACCCACCCTCCATCTGGATATTAGATATGAACTCCCTTCTGCTGACAGGATATTTATTGGCTATGGCTCCCTCATTTAATAACTCAAAGTGGTCCTTTCAAAGACTGTATTGGTCAAAGGCTGGGAGACATATTTCTTTAGAAGCTATTAACAGATGCTGTCTCTTGAGAGAGGATAAATTACAGCTGCCATTTTTCTCCTTTCTTGGAAAAGAACATGAACTTTCTCAGTTCTGTGGGAGACTATTGCTCAGCACTGAAGCCCTGCATTGTCCACAAGCAGAGCACAATTTTTTTTTTTTTTCTAATTGTGAGTTGGGTGCAAATTCCCTTTCCATACAGCAGCTCACATAAATTTTGTCTCATGACATTGACTATAATTTCCCACAATGGAACAGCTCCCCTCCCACTTGCTCCCCATAGTTAATTCTTCCCTGTGTCCTTCCCTCTGTGTACTCTTGACCCCTAAGCTGTCTCCCTGTGCACAAACAGCTCTTCTATTCTCCCATGATTGTTCTCTCCAAGGACCTAATGTAAATATTGAGCTCATATGCCTGTCTTATGTTTTGCTGGAAGCCACAGGAGTGAGTTCAATTCTAGACCTGAAGGGCAGCCATGGGCCATAATCTCAGGGGTTCCACCAGGCTCTATCAGACCAACAAACCTAGTCCATTCTTTTTTTAATGATTTTGAGTTTTGTTTCACATTGTTCTCCCACCCTATCCAGGATCTCCTACATAGATACCCCTCTGAGCAGTTGACAGTGGTAACCGGGCACCATCTAGTTCTTCTGGACTCATAGTCATATAGGCTGAGGATCACATGTGTACCAGTTGCTTGGACTAATTGTTTCCATGTATCTTTGGTTTTATTCATTCTTCTTTGCTCTGGATGAGGAGAGACCCATCATTGCATCTAGATGGCTGCTTGCAAGCTTTTAAGATCTCAGTCACTACTTGCCAAAGTAGGAGGTGGAACAATGTTTTGTGTAGTATGTTATGCCAGTTGAGCTTGATGTTCCCTGCAACTATGGTCCTGAGCCCACAGGTTCAACTACTCGGTCCCTCTGGGTAGCTGGCTGTGACCAGCAGTGACTGCAACCTTGCCCCTTGTCAGCCCATTATATACTTGGGAATTCAGATCATACATACAAAGTTATTGGACCACTGTCTGCCAACCCTGTACATGTTCTTGGGTGCACTCTCCACTTCATATACATACCTAATATTTCAGCCTGTCCACCCATCTATCCACCCATATACCCATGTTTGCCATCACTGACAGCGCCATACTGTATGTGCAAAGGGGTTCATCTTTGTTGTCTGTACTTCCCACATACCTCGCTATGTCTTTCTCTTTCTCAGTGCCACTATATTGATCACTCACATTTGATACATTGCCCTTTTCTTCACCCAAATCAATACTTGTCTATACCTATCTAAGTGTTTCCTGCCCTCCCCTCCCACCCCTGGTAACCAACAAAGAAAATGACCTTCTGTAGATAAACGTTTCCTTGACTATTACAATAACAGACTAATACAATATTTGTCCTTTTATGATTGACTTATTTCACTCAGCATAATGTCCTCCAAGTTCATCCATGTTATGCAGTGTTTTGCAGATTCTACATTATTCTTT
>NW_006922224.1:131319-137270 GCF_000298275.1 Orycteropus afer afer | reverse complement strand
CGATAGGTCAATGGATCTATTTCTGGGTTCTCAATTCTATTCCATTGGTCTATGTATCTGTCATTAAACCAATACCAGGCAGTTTTGACTAATGTGGCTGTATAGTAGGTTTTGAGATCTGGCAGTGTGGGACCTCCTACTTTGTCCTTCTTCTTCAATAGTGCTTTGCTTATCTGAGGTCTCTTTCCTTTCCATATAAAGTTAGTGATTGGTTTTTCCATATCCCTAAAGAATGTTGGTAGGATCTGGATTGGGATTGCATTGAATGTATAGATTGCTTTGGGAAATTGACATTTTCACAATGTTCAATCTTCCTTTCCACAAGCATGGGATGTTCTTCCATTTATGTAGATCTTATGATTTCTCAAAGTAGTCTTTTGTAGTTTTCTTTGTACAGGTGTTTTGTGTCCCTGGTAAGAGTTATTCCCAAGTTTTTTTGTTCGTTTGTTTTTGTTTCTGTTTTTGGTAGCTATTAAAAATGGTATTGATTTGCTTATTCTTTTTCAGCAATCTCTTTGCTGGTGTAAAGGAATCCAACTGATTTTTGGGTGTTGATCTTGTATCCTGCCACAATGCTAAATCTCTCAATTAGATTTTTTTGCTGAGTCTCTTGGGTTTTCTAGGTATAGAATCATGATGTCAACAAATAGGGGTAGTTTGAGTTCTTCCTTACCAATTTGGATGCCTTTGATTTCCCTTTCTTGCCTTATTGCCCTGGCTAGGACTTCCAATAAAATGTTGGAAGAAGTGGTGATAGAGGGCATCCTTGTCTGGTTCCTGTTCACAAGGGGAATGATTTCAGTCTCTCTTCATTGAGAGGAACTTGGGCTGTTGGTTTTGCATCTGTGCCTTTTATTATGTTGAGGAATGTCCCTTCTATTCCTATTTTGCTTAGAGTTTTGATCAGGAATGGGTGTTGGATTTTATCAGATGCCTTTTCTGCATCGATGGATATGATCATGTGGTTCTTTTCCTTTGTATTATTTATGTGGTGGATACTGTTGATTGTTTTTCTAGTCTTGAACCATCCTTGCATACCTGCTGTGAACCCCACTTGGTCATAATGAATGATTTTCTTGATATGTTGTTGGAGTCTATTGGCTAGGATTTTGTTGAAGATTTTTGCATCTATATTTATGAGAGATATTGGTCTATAGTTTTTATTTTGAGTGATGTCTTTGCCTGGCTTTGGTATCAAGGTTATTCTCACTTCATAAAATGAATTCAGGAGGATTCCATCCTTTTGTATGTTTTGGAATAGTTTGAGTAGGAATGGTGTCAGTTCTTCTCTGAATGTTTGGTAGAATTCTCCGGTGAAACCATCTGGGCAAGGACTTTTTTTGTTGGTAAATTTTTTATGACCTGTCCAATTTCTTCTTTTGTTACGGATCTGTTGAACTTTTCCACATTAGTCTGTGTTGGTTTAGGTCAGTGGTATGTTTCTAGAAATGTGTCCATTTCTTCCAGATTTTCAAATTTGTTGGAGTACAGTTCTTCATAGTATCCTGATATTATCCTTTTGATTTGAGTTGTTTCCATCGTGATGTTGCCCATTTCATTTCTTATTTGTGTTATTTGTATTCTCTTTTTCTTTGTTAAATTTGCCAGGGGTTTGTCAATTTTATTAATCTTTTCAAAAAACCAACTTCTGGTCTTGTTGATTTTTTCTATAGCCCTTCTATTTTCTGTTTCATTGATTTCTGCTCAAATATTTATTATTTTCTTTCGTCTGATGACTGTAAGACCTTTTTTGCTGCTCTTTTTCTAATTGTTGGAGATGTTGGGTTAAGGATTGATTTTGGCTGTTTTTCCTTTTTGATGTGTCCATTTATTGCTATATGTTGGCCTCTGGTTACTGCTTTTGCTATGTCCCAAAGATTTTGGTGTGATGTGTTTTCATTCTCATTTGATTCAAGGAATTTTTTAATTTCATTTTTTATTTCTTCTATTACTCAGTCATTTTTAAGGAGGGTGTTGTTCAGTTTCCATGTGTTTGCTCTTTTTCCATTGATCTTCCTATTGTTGATTTCTAATTTTATAGCATTGTGATCTGAGAAGATGCTTTGCAGTATTTCAGTGTGTTTAAATTTATTAGGACTTGCTATATGGCCTAACATATGGTCTATCATGGAGAATGTTCCATGTGCACCAGAAAAAAATATATATTGTGCTGTCGTTGGATGAAGTGCTCTATAGATGTCTACAAGGTCAAGTTGGTGGATTGTGTAATTTACTCTTCTGTGTTTTTGTTGAGTTTCTTTCCAGTTGTTCTATCTTCCATTGAAAGTGATGTATTAAAGTCTCCAACTATGACTGTGAAGTCATCTATTTGCCTTCTCATCTCTTTTAAAGTCTGATTTATGTATTTTGGGGCTCTTTCTTTGAGTTCAGAGATATTGATTATAGTTATATCTTCATGTTCAACCAATCCTTTACTCATTATGTAATGTCCTTCATTTTCTCATATAGTGGTTTTTGTCTTAAGGTCAATTTGATCAGAAATTAATATTGCCATTCCTGGTCTTTTTTTAGTTACCATTTGCTTGATATATCTTTTTCCAACATTTGGTATTTAGCCTGTTCCTGTCTTTGTCTCTAAGGTGCATCTCTTGTAGATAGTGTCTGGATGGGTTATGTTTTCTTATCCAGTCTGCAACTCTCCATCCCTTGAGTGGTGCATTTAATCCATTAACATTCAGTGTAATTATCAATAAGTATGAACTGGTTGCTGTCATTTTGTTATGTGTTTTTTCATGGTGTTCCTGGATTCTGTGTTGCATATAATTTTCTGTGCTGAGCTCATTATGTTTATGAATCATGTTATCATTCTCTTTGTTGCTATTGTTTTAGTATTTGCTAAATATTTGTGCTTGTCCTCTTTTTTATTGTGATACGAAGGTTTATCATTTTTCTTTGAGGTTACCCTGTGATTTATAATTTTCTCCCTGAGTTTAGAACAGTCCATTCTAGCTTGTGACTCTCTTGACTTCCTCACCATTTAGAAGTTCTGTAACTACACTATTCTTCCCCTCTTTTTGGTTGTAGTTGTCCTCATTTGCGAATTGATGTATCTGGCTCCCTGTTTAGAATCTGATAAGCTTATTTTACTTTTGATAAGTCCATAGATCTGTTCGTTTCTGTGTTGTGTCATCTTGTGTATTAATGGTTGTTTTTTGTTTGCTATTATTGGTTCTCTGTTCAAAGGACTCTTTCAGTATCTGTTGTAAGGTTGGTCTGGTTTTAACAAATTCCCTTAATTTCTACTTATCTGCAAATCTCCTAATTTCACCATCATATTTGAGGGACAATTTTGCCAGTTATATAATTCTTGGCTGGAATTTTTTTTCTTTCAGGGTTTTATATATACCATCCCATTGCCTTCTAGCTTGCATGGTTTTTGCTGAGAAATCAGAGCTTATTCTTATTGGTTGTCCTTTGTAGGTAGCTTTTCATTTTTCCCATGTTGCTTTCAGAATTCTTTCTTTGTCTTTGCTTTTGATAATGTTTGATGATGATATGTCTTACTGATTTTCTTTTGGGCTCTATCCTGTTTGGGGTTCATTGGACTTCATGAATTGATATATTCTCATCTTTCATCATATCAGGGAAGTTCTCTTCTAACAAATCTTGGACAATTTTCTCAGTGGTTTTCTTTTTCTCTTCCTGTTCTGGAATTTCAGTGACATGTAGGTTGTTCCTTTTGATGGTATCCCACATGATCCTTAGACTTTCTTCATTTTGTTTTGATCTTTTTCTGACTGATCCCTTTCCAAAGAAGTATTCAGGTATTTGTCTTCAATCTCATTAATTCTGTCTTCCATTGCATCAATTCTGCTCCTTTGCCATTTCAATGTGTTATCTATTTCTGAAAAGTTAGTATTAATCTTCTGGATTTCTACCTGTAGATTTTGTATCATTTCTAATTTTTTGGTTATTTTCTCATTTTGTTCTTGTATCTTTTTCCGAAGTTGTTCTAGGATTTAGTCTGTGTTTTCCTTAATTTTGTCAGTGTTTTCCTTGTTCTGTGTCTCAATCCTTTGAAGATACCTAAATATAATTCTTTCGAATTCCTTATCAGGGTGTTCCAGTGCTGCTTCTTCCTCAGGGATGTGTTCTGGGTCTGTATCCTGCTCCCTTGTTTCTACCACTTTATGCTGCTTGTTTGTCTGGACTGTAATGGTCTGTTGTCTAAGAGACATTGGTACATTGTTGTATTTAGATCTCTGTTAACTGTTTGTGAAGAGCAGCTAAGAGTGAGTTTGACTCTTCTTGGTGATTGTCATTGGCCAGTTGGTGGAGAAGGAAGTGGTGGCTCTCACTCAGTAAGTAAAGCTGTAGGAGGTGTGGGTATAATTGTGTCATATAGGCACTGTTTCTGTCTCCCACTCAGACAAAAACAGCAATCACAAAACCATCAAAAAAGTAAAAGCAAGCAGACAAAAAACATACTGCATAAACACACAGAAGCAATCACAAAAAAAAAAAAAAAGGAAAAAGAAAAGAAAGAGAAAAAACCCACAATATCTGGAGAGAGGGAGATAAGAGAAAAGGGTAGAGGAGGAGAATAATGAAGAAGAAAATGGGTAAAATGCAAAAAGAAAAACAAGAAATGGGGTTAACCATGAGAAAGAAAAAAATTGGAACCAGCAACAAGGAAGCAAGAAAAAGCTGAAAACTAGAACCTGAGAAGGGAGGAATAAACAATAATAAAAAAAGGACAAAATAATAATAATTTAAAAGCAGACAAAAACAAACCAACAAAGAAAAAAAATCTGGACAGGGCATGGCAGGGCACCCAGGCTTCGTCAAAGTGCACAGACTGGGATGGAATTACTCCCAGCCCAGAAGATCGGTGGGAGTGAGGGATAGCCACACCTTCATTCACCAAGAGGGTGTGGGGTATAAGAGTAGCAAGAGGAATATCGTACCTTTCCAGTTGTTCATGTCATAAATGCCCTTGTGGTTCTCAGCAGGTGGAACCTATTCTTAAGTCCCTGGAATATGGGAGAATGCTGTCATTTTAAATATCCAGAATGATCAAACTACTTGTAAACATTCAAAATGGCTGTGCCCTCCAGACAGGCAAAAGTCCATAGGTTAGCCTGCCTTCCTCTTTGCTGCTTCCCCCTTTTATTCACCAGCCACAAGTGCAGTCCTCCTTGCAGCCCCTGGCTAGCAGGGCTGGTTTTTAGGTTATTTCTTAGCAATATCCAAGCTGTCCATGCCATCAGGATCGCTGACAAACCACAGCTCCATATGTCTTCTTTTTTGGTGTTTTCATGTAGGTACTTCTACTAGTTGGGCTTAAGTCCATTTCTGTATCCTTCCCTTCAAAGCTCAGGTCTCCAGGGTTATCTTTTGTATCTGTGTTAATTGGTTCTCCTTTTCTTTGTTGAAGAGGGTCCGTGTAGCCTGTCTGCGTATTCCACCATCTTACTGGAACTCCTCTTCCAGATATTCTTTGTTGACCAATGTCCAGAGCACACTTTTTTTTTTTTTTTAATTGTAATTTGGGTGAAGATTTACAGAGCAAAATCACTTTCCATACAGCAGTTCACATAAACTTTGTCTCATGACATTGACCACAGTTTACCACAGTGCAACAGCTCCCCTCCCACTTCCTCCCCATAGTTACCTCTTCCCAGTGTCCATCCCTCCATGCATTCCTCCCCCTGAGCTGTCTCCCTGTGCATAAGCAGCCCTTCTTTCTGCCATGACTGTTCTCTCTAAGGAGTGTATCTACCTCAGGTAAATGTTCAACTCATAAGCCTGTCTTTTGTTTGGCTGGAAACCACGGGTATGATTTCAATTCCAGACCTGAAGGGCAGCTAGGGGCCATAGTCTCAGTGGTTCCACCAGGCTCTATCGGACCAGCAAACCTGGTCCCCACCTTTTTTTTTTTTCCTCCAAATGATTTTGAGTTTTGTTCCACATTGTTCTCCCTCTCTATC
>NW_006922224.1:124811-130969 GCF_000298275.1 Orycteropus afer afer | reverse complement strand
CTGTGACCAAGCAGTGACCACAACCTTGCCCCTTGTCAGCTCTACTATACACCTGGGAATTCTGATCATTCACATAAACTTATAGGACCATTGCCAGAGTGCACTCTTAAACAACAAGTTCACAAATGTGTTTCTAAGAATACACCTTAGGCTCACTCAGAGCCAGCAAAGTGTCCTCATATGAAAAGGTCCAAACAGAAGGCTCACATTGTTGCCTTCCAGCTGAAAAAAGTGGGGCCTACACACCCAGTACCTATGGGGTGCATAGATACCCTTGTGAAAACTCTGTTAACCACCTACCAGCAAGTTGATTCTGACTCATGGAGACCCTGTGTGTGTTAGAGTAGAGCTGAGCTCCACAGGGTTTTCAGTGGCTGATTTTTTCAGAAGTCTATTGCCAGGTCTTTCTTCTGAGGTGCCTTTAGGTGGACTCAAACTGCCCACTTTTTGGTTAGCGGCTGAGCACATTAATCATTTGTGCCACCCAGGGACTCTTCATTTCCTGTTACTGGGTGGGATTTCTGTTCTGAGTGACCTTGTCCTGCATTAATCAGAGGCTGCTGAGGATCTCCCCTGCTTTGTCTATGTAAAACATATATTCTGGGTTTTGATGTTTTGTTCAGGAAAATCTCTGCAGTGATTATGTATTTGTGAAGTTGTGAGCAATGATTCGGACTGATTTTTATTTGTTTATGAATTGCCCCTGTTTTAAACAAAGTCTTTTCATATCAAAAAGAACAACACTTTTAAAGCCAGGACCGAGTCATATCATCAGTGACTAGCACTCAGTCCCTCACATCCAAACATTATCTCTGAGTTACTGGAGTAGATGTGAAAATAAAGCTGCCAGAATCCTGGGCAGCATACTTTTTAGACCAGTGGTACATTTCCTCCCACCCCTAGAGCCTCACCGGTAGTCTTGGTGTTGTTAGCTGCCATTGAGTTGGCTCTGACACATAGCAGCCTTATGTACCATAGAACCAAACGTTGCCCGTTCTGCACCACCTGCAGGAACTTTGGTATATTTGAGCCCATTGTTGCAGCCACAGTGTCCCTCCATCTCATGAAAGGTTTCCTCATTTTCTCTGACCGTGCACTTCATTAAACATGATGTCCTGTTCTAGCAATTGGTCTTTCCTGATGACATGTCCAAACTAAGCAAGCCAGAGTGTCACCATCCTCACTTCTAAGCAGCATTCTTGTTAAGTTTCTTCTAAGACTGATTTGTTCATTTTTCTGGAAGTTTGGAAAATCATTACAACTTGGCCAAAGAGTATTCCTGCATACTGTATCCTTCACAATTTGCTGGTTTCAGAATTACAGGTTATTCTAACTATGCTCAACTCACAGATGAAAAACTGGGACCCTGTCTTGTTGTAGCACCACATAGCCTTTCAGAGTTAGAACTAACTCCAGAACAAGTCAATGTGTGTTTTCTTCTTCCGCATTCATTGTAGACACTTAATAGTACCTAAACTTAAATTTTGACCAGCTTCTCAATTGGAATCCATAAACCTGGACTCAAAATGGAGCATCGTGTAAGCATATTCAGTATTTCCAGAACTGTCCCCAAACCAAAATACCAAACCCATTGTCATCGAGTCAATTCTGACTCATAGTAACCCCCATTGGGTTTCTAAGGTACTAAATCTTTATGGATTACCCCATCTTCCTTCCACAGAGCAGCTGATGGGTTTATACTTCCAGCCTTCTGGTTAGCAATCAAATGCCTTAGGCACTGTGCCTCCAGAGCTCCATAGAACTGTACCACTTGGTATTAAATATGGTTCCCATGTTGATATCTGTGGAAGAGCCTTCTGCTGTCTATCCCCTGCCTCCCCTCAAGGTTCCATTCCAACCTCAGGGTCTGGGTTCTTTGTGGAGACCAAGTCCATGCCCTTTGTCCCTATCCCCACTCCTGACACCCCACAGGGACCAGGGCTTGTTCTCTTTGGGCTCAGCACACCCATAGCCTTTGGTTAAGGCCATTAGACAGCCAGAGAGCAAATTCCTCTGAGTTGCTGTGAACTTGCCAAGAAGTAAATCTAGGAAACTTGATTTGTCTTTTTAGGACACTGTCTCGGTTCACAGACCAAGTTTTTATGCAGACAGATTTCTAAAGTTTATGAATTCCAGAGTTTTCAAGAAAATTCAAGGTAAGATTTTTTTTATGAAGATGTTTTATTGTTGCCCCTTACTTGCTGACTTTACTACATGTATCTCTGCAAGATTTTTATGGCAAGAGTTGGAATCATTTATTTCCCTTTTGTGGTACTTAATGAATGATGCTGATTAAGATATTCTGGTCAAACACTTATCAATGCTAGAATCATTAGATTCCTGTTTTTTGATGGAAAAAAAACAATTAGAAACTGCCTAAATGTCTAAACATTTAGTATAATGGTTAAGTATATTATGATACAGTCATATAATGGATTAAGTATGCAACCAGTAAAAGTGATGTATTAGAAATGTATTTAATTCTTATGGAGCAATTTATTTATTTATCTAATTACATATGATGTTATATGTGGAGCGGCTGGTGGGTTTGAACAGCTGACCTTTCAGTTAGCAGCCAAGTTCTTTAAACATTGCACTACCAGATCTCCATATATATATATATGTTATATACTATTTACTGCAAAATCCTCATGAGATACATGAAACTGTTATGGAATTATGTGGATTTTATTCTCTTTTGTGTCAATATTTATTAAATTTTTTACAACAGCTTTGTATTATTTAAAAATTGTATTATGTTCAAAGTTTTTTATTTATGTGAAAAAGGAGAAAATAACCCTATTATCACATTATTATATTATTAAACTGTCTTTTCAGTCCAATTTCATAACCCAAAACATGACAGGTTAGCCACATATACAAAAAAAAAAAAAAACCTCTGAAAAAGAAGAATGTTTTATATTAGTGCCTAAGGCATCTGACTGCTAACCACTCCTCGGAAGGAAGATTGGGCAGTCTACTTCCATAGAGGTACTGCCTCAGAAACCCAAGGAGGGTTCACTATGAGTCAAATTGACTCAATGGCAGTGAGTGAGTTATTTATATCAGACAAATATTTCTTATGTCATTTATTGGAGTTTTCCATTAATAAAAGCAAACCTTTTTAATGTGAAAATGTTGGCAAGAACAGAAACATCCAAAGAAAACAGTGAAAATTACCGAAATTCCACACTCAGAGATCTCCAAGACTGATATTTTCTTTAATGGATTTCCTGCCATTTTTTTTCTATGCTGTGTGCATTTTTATAGAAGGGATAGCATAATGGGGTACAGTTAATTATATATATGTCCTATATTTGTCACTTAAAGAGCCCTGGTGGTGCAGTGCTTAAACGCTTGGCTGATGACCAAAAGGTCTGTAGTTCAAACCCACCAGCCTTTCTTCAGGAGAAAGATGAGGCAGTCTCCTTCTGTAAAGATTTACAGCCTCGGAAACCCTCTGGGGCATTTCTACTCTGTCCTAAAGGGTTGCCATGAGTTAGAACTTGACGTCACCCAACAACAACAGAGTGGACAGGGTGAAGCACAGGAGGGACTAGGGGAGCCATGGGGAGTCAAGAGGGGCTAAATCGCAGAGGGACACAGAGCACTGGGGACTCATGGGAATTTCCTGTCTTAGTAAACTTTATTTTTTAGCATAGAAGGATTTTAACAGGAAACTAGCAAGAACATAGTCATGTTTTAAACTGATAACTCTGGCTGCAGTATGGGAAGGACTGGATTGAATGGGGACCAGACTGAAGGCAAAGATCATCATGGGGCCACAATCTACCTCCTAGTGGGAGGTCTTTCTTCCATAGAGCTGCTGGTGGGTTCGAACCCACAACCTTCTGGTTAGCAGCCAAGCATTTTCACCATTATGCAGCCAGGGCCCCTTTGGCACACATAGATTAGACAACACAAATCCAGGAGTTCTGTCAGACAAAGGGAAAAACCTTTCTTCAGAATTACCTGGTCAGAAGAAGTCCCTGGAGCATTCAATTTCTCCACGAGCCAAGTCATTATCTGCCGAGTGACAGGCTCAGATCATTATTTTACGGAAGAAATTCACCATTTCAGATAAAAGTAAATGCTCTCTTTGGGTGCCATGTGGTCTTGGCAGGGGTTTGTCTATAGGCCCTCTCTGCCCTTCATCTTGTATGAAGCTGATAAGGAGCAAGTTGTTGTTATGTGCCATCAAGTCAGTTCTGACTCAGAGCCTGTAGGGCAGTGTAGAACTGCCCCACAGGGTCTCCAAAACTGTAATCTTTATGACAGCAGATTGCCAGATTCTCCCCCTGCAGAGTGACTGGTGGATTGGAACTGGCAGCCTTTTGGCGTCTCCCCCTCCCCGTGCTCTCACCTGATTCTCTCCTTCCCTCTGTGCTCTCACCGTTCTTTTGATCTTAGCTCTTCATTTTTTCAGTTTAGAGAATTGGCCTTGGCATAAGAACTACAAGGTAGGAAAGCTATTCTCAAACCTTTTGGTCTCAGGACCTCTTTACACTCATAGACGTTATTAAAGTCTCCAAAGAGCTTTTGTTTTTGCAAGTTTTCTGCCTGGATTTAACATGGTAGAAATCAAAACTGAGAAAAACTTAAGTTTATTCATTCTACAAAGTAAACAGTAAAAAACATTGCAAATTAATGTAAGTCGATTTTAACATTAATTTTTTAAACTTACCATGAAAAGTGATTATGAAGAAGAATTCCATTTTCTAAAACAAATAATTCTGTGAAAGTTGTGGGATTATTTTATGTTTTTTGAAAATTCCTGATGTCTGGCTTACTGGTTCCCTGGGTGGCACAAATCATTAAGCACTGAACAACTAACAGAAAGGTTGGTGCTCGACCTCACCCAGAGGTGCCTTGGAAGAAAGTCCTGGTGGTCTGCTTCTGAAAGATCTCCGCCTTAAAAACCTACAGAGCAGTTCTACTCTGCAACCTCAGGAGTCAGGATCAACTCAACATCAACTAACAAGGTCTGGCTTCATGGAAAACATCTGGAATTCCACATCTGCTTCAAAATTCAGTCTGGGGCGATATCGCTGGTCATGAGATGTCTGGAAAATACCACTGTATCTTCATGAAGGAATGAGGAGGGGGGCAAGGCAAATGATTACTATTATTATGAAAATAAGGAGCCCTGGTGGTGTAGTGGTTAAGGCATTTGGCTGCTAACCAAAAGGTTACTGATTCAAACCCACCAGCCACTCCACAAAAGAAAGATGAGGCAGTCTGCTTCTGTAAAGATTTACAGCCTTGGAAACCCAAGGGGGTTGCTTTGAGTTGAAATAGACTCAATGGCAGTAAGTGTGGTTTGGTGTTGGATTATTATGAAAATAGTTTGACCCCACAGACACCCAGAAAGAGCCTCAGAGACCCCCTGAGTGATCATTTGAGGTCGTCTGGCTTAGAATTTTCATAGTACTTTATTGAAACTCAATACTGAACTGAAAGTCAAGGATTTATAAAAGCTAGGAGATAGAATGTGGAGGCAGCAGCTGATGTGTGCTCACACATATAAACCAAGTGTGACCCCTGTTAGATGAGATGAGTAGTTAAGGAAAGCCTGGTTTATTTGGTCTACTTATTGGTTATTAAAATCAATTTTGATCAGCTTCTAAACATTCAAAATCTCATCCCTCAAAGAAAGACAAAAAAAAAAATTTTTTTTTTCCTCACTTTAACCAGAAAATGGAGTGCTAAATAGCTAAGAGGTGAACTACCAAGTAGGCAACTTAAAAACAAAGACACCCTAAGGAGGCCTGTTGGCACTGCAGTTACACACTTGGCTGCTAACTGAAAGTTTGGAGAGAGAAAGACCTGGCGATTTGCTCCTATAAAGATGACAGCCCAGAAAGCCCTGGGGGCAGTTCTGCTTGATGCCCTGGAGTTGCTGTGAGCTGAACTCGATAGCACCTAACAGTAACAGCATAGATTTGTCTGTGCATTTTCCTGTTCAATCCATTTCTATTCTTTATATGCACTTTGGAATATTTAGCATGAAATATGTGGTTTAAAAAAAATTAAAAACAAGAATGCATTGACCCATGTCACTTTGTTGTTGTTGTTGTTATGTGCCATCGAGTCGGCCCCGATTCATAGCGACCCCTTCTTGGGTTTCCGAGGCAGTATCACTACGGAAGTAGGATTGC